>NW_027103076.1:0-285000 GCF_040182565.1 Anser cygnoides | reverse complement strand
ATTAGGTGACCTAGCGTTCACGTGTGCGTAAACGCATCGATCGGCAAAATCGGTGGGACGGTCCGCAAAAGAAGGGCTAGCTAGCACGGCGAAGCGGAGCAGAGCGGTGCAAAGCGAGGCAAAAAAAAAAAAAACCAAAGCTCTACGAGGAAAAACCTTGTGGCAAATCAGGCCTAGGGAACGGCAAAGGAAAAAACAGCGCCGGGAAAAGCAAAGCAAAGCAAAGCAAAGCAGAGTAGGAAGAGCAAAGCAGAGCAAAGCAAAGGAAATGGGTGCCGGCGATACAAACCGAATCAAAAAAAGCAGCGCTAAGGAAAGCAAATGGAAGCAAGCGCAGGGAAAGCAAAGCGGAGAAGAGCGAGGAAAAGCAAAGCGAGGAAAAGGAAAGCAAAGCGAAGCGAAGCGAAGCAAAGCGCGACAAAGGGAAGCAAAGCAAAGAAGGGCCAGGAGAAGCAAAGCAAAACAGGGCCAGGGAAGACAAAGCAGAGCAAGGCAAAACAAAGCAAAGCAGCACAGGGGAAAAGCAAAGCGGTAGTTTTTGTCCTTTGGGGAATCGCGTGATGTCGCTTAGCGTCCTCGAAAACCTCACCCGACACCGTTCCCAGCCGAATAGCAGCAGCGGGACCCACCTGGAGGCTCGCGCTCGCCGGAGAGCGGCGGGGGATGCGGAACAGACGGTGCCGGGTGGCCAGCCCTCCCGCCCCCACCCTCCGGTTCCGAGGGGACAGTCGCCGGGCTACGGGGAGGCCAAGGTGCGCGTCGTCCGAGGGTTTATGCGTTCGTAAATACACACCGATCGACTCGTCGGCAAAATCGGCGGGACGGTCCGCAAAGGAAGCCTAGCGCAGCAAAGCAGAGCAGAGCGTTGCAGAGGAAAGCGGAGCGAGACAGAGCAAAGCCCCGCTAGGGGAAAGAAAGCGGAACGAAGAAAAGCAAAGTCAAGGAGGGCCAGGAAAAGCAAAACGAAGCAGGGGGCAAGAAAAACCCAAGCAAAGGAGGTCCAGGAAAAGAAAAGCGGCGTCATGAATACGAAATAAAGCCAAACAAAGCAAGGCAGGGCCGGGAAAAGCAAAACAAAGAAGGGCGAGAAAAACCCAAGCAAAGGAGGTCCGCGAAAAGCAAAGAGGTGCCGGGAACGCAAAGCAAAGCAAAGCAGGTCCAGGGAAAGCTAAACAAAGAGGGACAGAGAAAAAAAAAAAAAAATGCAGGGCCAAGGAAAGCAAGGCGATGCGGTGAATACAAAGCAGAGCAAAACAAAACAAAGCACGGCAAGGAAAAGCAAAGCAGACCAAGGCAAAGCAAAGTAGCGCGAGGAAAAGCAAAGCAGGGCCAGGAAAGGCAAAGCAAAGGACTTTGAGGCGAGGCGAAGCACAGCAGGGGTAGGAGAAGCAAAGCAAAGCAGAGAAGAAAAAGCAAAGCGGCGCCAGGAATACGAAGCAAAGCTAAGCAAAGGAAAGCGTGGCCGGAAGAAGCAAAACGTAGCAGGGCCAGGGAAGGCAAAGCAGAGCAAGGCAAAGCAAAGCAAACCCTGCGAGGAAAAAGAAAGCCTTATCGGGCAAAGAAAAGTCAGGCAGGGCCAAGAAAAGCAAAAGGAATCGGGGTCAGTAAAAACAAAGCAAAGCAGGGCCAGGAAAAGCAAAGCAAAGAAAAACAGTGCTGTGAATACGAAACGTGTAGTTCCTTAGTGTCGTTCGAAATCGCAGCCCCCACCCGCCCCAGACGAATAGGAAGGGGCCCGTTGCCGGGTTACGGGGAGGCGGGCCTTCAAGAAGGCGAGGGTGTGGCAGCGGCCCCCGGTTGCTTCCGGCCGCCGGCCGCTCTGACATAAGAGGCTCCCGCTCGGTCACGAGCAGCTCGCCACCTGTGCGACTCGGTGTGGCTGGCTGCCCGGCCGGTTTGCTTTAGCTTTTTATCGTTACATAAACGATCGATAGATATTTAATATTACATATACTACTTAAAAGTTATTACAAAAGAAAGTACTAAATAAGAGTAAATATATATATAACGAAAACATAATAAAAAGAGTAGTAGTAATAATAATAATAATCGTTGTCTGTTTCCCCCTTTACTTTTAGGAATCACGTAGTTACTTAGCGTCGTTCGCAACCCCCACCCTCCCCAGACGAATAGCAACGGGGCCCACCTGGCGGCTCGCCGGACAGCGGGGGCCACAGAATAGACCCGGCCCGGTGGCCAGATCCCTGTCCCCTCGTCCGCCAGTTCCGAGGGGACAGTCGCCGAGGTGGGGGGAGGTCAAGGTGTGCGTCTGAGGGTTTACGTGTTTCTAAATACACCGATCGACTCGTCGGCAAAATCGGTGGGACGGTCTGCAAAAGGAGCCTAGAGCAGCAAAGCAGAGCAGAGCAGAGCAATGCGGAGGAAAGCAGAGCAAGGCAAAGCAAAGCCCCGCTAGGGATAAGAAAGTGGCATAAGGAAAAGCAAAGCACGGCCAGAAAAAAACAAAGGAAAAAGGGTAAAAAAAAAAACAAAAAACAAAAAACAAAAAACAAACAAACAAACAAAAAAAAACAAAGCAAAGTAGGGCCAGAAAAAGCAAAGCAAAGCATGGCCAGGAAAGGCAAAGCAGAGCAAAGCAGCACAAAGAAATACATAGCAGAGCCAGGAACACAAAGCAAAGGAAAACAAAGGAAGGCATGGCCGGGGTGGGGGGGGAGAAAAAAAAAAAAAAATGAGGGCCAGGGAATGCAGAGCAAGGCAAAGCAAAGCAGAGCAAAGCAGCACAAAGAAATGCATAGCAGAGCCAGGAACACAAAGCAAAGCAAAAGAAAGGAAGGCATGGCCGGGGGGGGGGGGGGGGCGCCAAGAAAGAAAAAAATAAAGAGGGCCACGGAATGCAAAGCACAGCAATGCAAAACAAAGCAAAGCAGCACAAGACAAAGCAAAGCACTGTCTGGAATTCAAGGCAAAGTGAAGCAAAGTAAAAGAAAGCAGGGCCAGAAAAGGAAAGAAAAGCAGGGGTAAGAAAAGCAAAGCAAAGCATGGCCAGGAAAGGCAAATGACAGTAAGGCAAAGCAAAGCAGAGCAAAGTAGCACAAGGAAAAGCAAAGCAGGGCCAGGAAAGGCAAAGCAAAGGACTTTGAGGCGAGGCGAAGCACAGCAGGGGTAGGAGAAGCAAAGCAAAGCAGAGAAGAAAAAGCAAAGCGGCGCCAGGAATACGAAGCAAAGCTAAGCAAAGGAAAGCATGGCCGGAAGAAGCAAAACGTAGCAGGGCCAGGGAAGGCAAAGCAGAGCAAGGCAAAGCAAAGCAAACCCTGCAAGGAAAAAGAAAGCCTTATCAGGCAAAGAAAAGTCAAGCAGGGCCAGGAAAAGCAAAAGGAATCGGGGTCAGTAAAAACAAAGCAAAGCAGGGCCAGGAAATCAAAACAAAGAAGGGCGAGAAAAACCCAAGCAAAGGAGGTCCAGGAAAAGAAAAGCGGCGTCATGAATACGAAATAAAGCCAAACAAAGCAAGGCAGGGCCGGGAAAAGCAAAACAAAGAAGGGCGAGAAAAACCCAAGCAAAGGAGGTCCAGGAAAAGAAAAGAGGTGCCGCGAACGCAAAGCAAAGCAAAGCAGGTCCAGGGAAAGCTAAACAAAGAGGGACAGAGAAAAAAAAAAAAAAAATGCAGGGCCAAGGAAAGCAAGGCGATGCGGTGAATACAAAGCAGAGCAAAACAAAACAAAGCACGGCAAGGAAAAGCAAAGCAGACCAAGGCAAAGCAAAGTAGCGCGAGGAAAAGCAAAGCAGGGCCAGGAAAGGCAAAGCAAAGGACTTTGAGGCGAGGCGAAGCACAGCAGGGGTAGGAGAAGCAAAGCAAAGCAGAGAAGAAAAAGCAAAGCGGCGCCAGGAATACGAAGCAAAGCTAAGCAAAGGAAAGCGTGGCCGGAAGAAGCAAAACGTAGCAGGGCCAGGGAAGGCAAAGCAGAGCAAGGCAAAGCAAAGCAAACCCTGCGAGGAAAAAGAAAGCCTTATCGGGCAAAGAAAAGTCAGGCAGGGCCAAGAAAAGCAAAACGAATCGGGGTCAGTAAAAACAAAGCAAAACAGGGCCGGGAAAAACAAAGCGGTGCCACGAATGCAAAGCAAAGCAAAGCAGGGCCAGGAAAAGCAAAGCAAAGAAAAACAGTGCTGTGAATACGAAACGTGTAGTTCCTTAGTGTCGTTCGAAATCGCAGCCCCCACCCGCCCCAGACGAATAGGAAGGGGCCCGTTGCCGGGTTACGGGGAGGCGGGCCTTCAAGAAGGCGAGGGTGTGGCAGCGGCCCCCGGTTGCTTCCGGCCGCTCTGACATAAGAGGCTCCCGCTCGGTCACGAGCAGCTCGCCACCTGTGCGACTCGGTGTGGCTGGCTGCCCGGCCGGTTTGCTTTAGCTTTTTATCGTTACATAAACGATCCATAGATATATAATATTATATATACTACTTAAGAGTTATTACAAAAGAAAGTACTAAATAAGAGTAAATATATATATAACGAAAACATAATAAAAAGAGTAGTAGTAATAATAATAATAATCGTTGTCTGTTTCCCCCTTTACTTTTAGGAATCACGTAGTTACTTAGCGTCGTTTGCAACCCCCACCCTCCCCAGACGAATAGCAACGGGGCCCACCTGGCGGCTCGCCGGACAGCGGGGGCCACAGAATAGACCCGGCCCGGTGGCCAGATCCCTGTCCCCTCGTCCGCCAGTTCCGAGGGGACAGTCGCCGAGGTGGGGGGAGGTCAAGGTGTGCGTCTGAGGGTTTACGTGTTTCTAAATACACCGATCGACTCGTCGGCAAAATCGGTGGGACGGTCTGCAAAAGGAGCCTAGAGCAGCAAAGCAGAGCAGAGCAGAGCAATGCGGAGGAAAGCAGAGCAAGGCAAAGCAAAGCCCCGCTAGGGAAAAGAAAGTGGCATAAGAAAAAGCAAAGCACGGCCAGAAAAAACAAAGGAAAAAGGGTAAAAAAAAAAAAACCAAAAAACAAAAAACAAACAAACAAACAAAAAAAACAAAGCAAAGTAGGGCCAGAAAAAGCAAAGCAAAGCATGGCCAGGAAAGGCAAAGCAGAGCAAAGCAGCACAAAGAAATACATAGCAGAG
Organism: Anser cygnoides; assembly: GCF_040182565.1. Taxonomy (NCBI): domain Eukaryota; kingdom Metazoa; phylum Chordata; class Aves; order Anseriformes; family Anatidae; genus Anser; species Anser cygnoides. Next base: position 279,919 of record NW_027103076.1, on the reverse strand, counting down.
CCAGGAACACAAAGCAAAGCAAACAAAGGAAGGCATGGCCGGGGTGGGGGGGGGAAAAAAAAAAAAATGAGGGCCAGGGAATGCAGAGCAAGGCAAAGCAAAGCAGAGCAAAGCAGCACAAAGAAATGCATAGCAGAGCCAGGAACACAAAGCAAAGCAAAACAAAGGAAGGCATGGCCGGGGGGGGGGGGGGGGGGGGGGGCGGGGGGAGAAGGGGGGGGGGGCGAAGAAAGAAAAAAAAAAAAGAGGGCCAGGGAATGCAAAGCACAGCAATGCAAAACAAAGCAAAGCAGCACAAGACAAAGCAAAGCACTGTCTGGAATTCAAGGCAAAGTGAAGCAAAGTAAAACAAAGCAGGGCCAGAAAAGGAAAGAAAAGCAGGGGTAAGAAAAGCAAAGCAAAGCATGGCCAGGAAAGGCAAATGACAGTAAGGCAAAGCAAAGCAGAGCAAAGTAGCACAAGCAAAAACAAAGCAGGGCCAGGAAAGGTAGAGCAAAGGAAAGAAAGAAATTGAGGCAAGGCGAAGCACAGCGGGGGTAGGAAAACAAAGCAACGTAGAGAAGGAAAAGAGAAGCAGTGCCAGGAATACAAAGCAAAGCTAAACAAAGGAAAGCGTGGCCTGAAAAAGCAAAAGAAAGCATGCGCAGAGAAGGCAAAGCAGAGAAAGGGAAAGCAAGGCAGCACGAGGAAAACTAAAACAGTGTCAAAGAGGGAAGGCAAAGTAAAGCAAAACCAAACAAAGCATGGCCAGAAAAGCAGAGCAAGGCAAAGGAAAGAGAAGCAAAGTAGCACGAGGAAAAGCAAAGCATTGCCAGGAAAGACAAAGCAAACGAACCAAAGCAAAGCAATCTGAGGCAAAGCAAAGCAAAGCAGGGGCAGGAACAGCAGAGGAAAGGAGAGAAGGAAAAGCAAAAGTGTGCCCGGAAGAGCAGAGCAAAGCAAAGCAGAGCAAGGAAAAAGAAAGAGAAGCGAAGCAAATGTAAGGAGCTGGCGGCCAGCCCTCCTGCCGGTTCCCAGTGTCTGCGGGGCAAAGACCGCAGGGCCCTCATGCTGGGTAGAGCTGGCGGCCAGACTCGGACGGTGGCTGTACCCTGCTCGCCCGCTCCCCGGCCTCCCTGAACCCTCATAGTCCGCCGTAACAGCGGGCAAGAACCATGTCTTGCTTTACCTGATTTTTTTTTTTTTTTTTTTTTTCCCCCTGCATTTATTTATTTATTTATTTATTCTTGCCTTCCATCCACTGTAGTTGTGGGAATCATGTATTTACTGATCGTCGTTCAAAACCTCACCCAACACCGTCCCCAGACGGGGAGCAGTGGGGACCGCCTAGCGGCGGGCCACACGGCTGGGGCCACAGAACTGACCATGTCGGGTGGCCGGGCCTGCTGCCCCCACCCTCGAGTTGCGAGGGGACAGTGTCCGGGCTGCGGGGAGGCCCAGCTGTGTGTCTGAGGGTTTATGCGTTCCTAAATATACCGATAGCCTCATTGGCAAAATCGTCGGGACAGTCTGCAAAGGAAGCCTAGAGCAACACAGGACAGCAGAGCAATGAAGAGGAAAGCAGAGCAAGGCAAAGCAAAGCAGTGCAAACTTGTACAAGGAAAGTCCCAGCAGTGCCAGGAACCGTAGAGCAAAGTAACGAAAGCAGTTTGAGGCAAGGTAAAGCACAGCAGGGGTAGGACAAGCAGAGCAGAGCAGAGAAAGTAAAACCAAGAGGTGCCAGGAATACGAAGCAAAGCAAAACAAAGGAAAGCGTGGCCCGAAAAAGCATGGCCAGGAAAGGCAACGCAGAGCAAGGCAAAGCAAAGCAGTGCGAACTCGTACAAGGAAAGTCCCAGCAGTGCCAGGAAACGTAGAGCAAAGTAAAGAAAGCAGTTTGAGGCGAGGCAAAGCACAGCAGGGGTAGGAAAAGCAAAGCAGAGCAGAGAAGGTAAAGCAAAGTCGTGGCAGGAATACGAAGCAAAGCAAAACAAAGGAAAGCATGGCCTGAAAAAGCATGGCCAGGAAAAGCAAAGCGTGGCCAGGAAAACCAAAGCCAAAAGGTCCAAAAATAAAACAAAGCAATGCAATGAATATGTATCTAAAGTAAAAAAAAAAAAATAAATAAAAAAAAAGGCAAAAAAGACAACAAGCAAAGCAGGGCCAGGAAAAGCAAAGTAAAGCGTGTCCAGGAAAGGCAAAGCGGTGCAAGGCAGAGCAGAGCAAAGGAAAGTAGCACAAGGAAAAGCAAAGCAGGGCCAGGAAATGTAGAGCAAAAGAAAGAAAGCAGTTTGAGGAGGCAAGGCAAAGCACGGCAGGGGTAGGAAAAACAGAGCAGAGCAGAGAAAGTAAAACCAAGAGGTGCCTGGAATAAAAAGCAAAGCAAAACAAAGGAAAGCGTGGCCTGAAAAAGCACGGACAGGAAAGGCAAAGCAGAGCAAGGCAAAGCAAAGCAGTGCAAACTCGTACAAGGAAAGTCCCAGCAGGGCCAGGAAAGGTAGAGCAAAGTAACGAAAGCAGTTGGAGGCAAGGCAAAGCAGAGCAGAGAAAGTAAAACCTAGAGGTGCCAGGAATACAAAGCGAAGCGAAGCAAGACAAAGGAAAGCGTGGCCTGAAAAAGCAAAAGAAAACACGGCCAGTGGAGGCAAAGCAGAGCAAGGCAAAGCAAAGCAGTGCAAACTCGTACAAGGAAAGTCCCAGCAGTGCCAGGAAACGTAGAGCAAAGTAAAGAAAGCAGTTTGAGGCGAGGCAAAGCACAGCAGGGGTAGGAAAAGCAAAGCAGAGCAGAGAAGGTAAAACCAAGAGGAGCCAGGAATACGAAGCAAAGGAAAACAAAGGAAAGCATGGCCTGAAAAAGCACGGCCAGGAAAGGCAACGCAGAGCAAGGCAAAGCAAAGCAGTGCAAACTCGTACAAGGAAAGTCCCAGCAGTGCCAGGAAAGGTAGAGCAAAGTAAAGAAAGCAGTTTGAGGCGAGGCAAAGCAGAGCAGGGGTAGGAAAAGCAAAGCAGAGAAGAGAAGGTAAAACCAAGAGGTGCCAGGAATACGAAGCAAAGCAAAACAAAGGAAAGCATGGCCTGAAAAAGCATGGCCAAAAAAGGCAAAGCAGAGCAAGGCAAAGCAAAGCAGTGCAAACTCGTACAAGGAAAGTCCCAGCAGTGCCAGGAAAGGTAGAGCAAACTAACGAAAGCAGTTTGAGGCAAGGCAAAGCACAGCAGGGGTAGGAAAAGCAAAGCAGAACAGAGAAGGTAAAGCAAAGCCGTGGCAGGAATACAAAGCAAAGCAAAACAAAGGAAAGCGTGGCCTGAAAAAGCAAAAGAAAACATGGCCAGTGGAGGCAAACTAGAGCAAGGCAAAGCAAAGCAAAGCAAAGCGAAGTAGCACGAGGAAAAGCATAACATTGCCAGGAAAGACAAAGCAAACAAAGCAAAGCAAAGCAATCTGAGGCAAAGCAAAGCAAAGCAGGGGCAGGAACAGCAGAGGAAAGGAGAGAAGGAAAAGCAAAAGTGTGCCCGGAAGAGCAGAGCAAAGCAAAGCAGAGCAAGGAAAAAGAAAGAGAAGCGAAGCAAATGTAAGGAGCTGGCGGCCAGCCCTCCTGCCGGTTCCCAGTGTCTGCGGGGCAAAGACCGCAGGGCCCTCATGCCGGGTAGAGCTGGCGGCCAGACTCGGACGGTGGCTGTACCCTGCTCGCCCGCTCCCCGGCCTCCCTGAACCCTCATAGTCCGCCGTGACAGCGGGCAAGAACCATGTCTTGCTTTACCTGATTTTTTTTTTTTTTTTCCCCCCCTGCATTTATTTATTTATTTATTGATTGTTGCCTTCCATCCAATGTAGTTGTGGGAATCATGTATTTACTGATCGTCGTTCAAAACCTCACCCAACACCGTCCCCAGACGGGGAGCAGTGGGGACCGCCTAGCGGCGGGCCACACGGCTGGGGCCACAGAACTGACCATGTCGGGTGGCCAGGCCTGCTGCCCCCACCCTCGAGTTGCGAGGGGACAGTGTCCGGGCTGCGGGGAGGCCCAGCTGTGTGTCTGAGGGTTTATGCGTTCCTAAATATACCGATAGCCTCATTGGCAAAATCGTTGGGACAGTCTGCAAAGGAAGCCTAGAGCAACACAGGACAGCAGAGCAATGAAGAGGAAAGCCGAGCAAGGCAAAGCAAAGCAGTGCAAACTTGTACAAGGAAAGTCCCAGCAGTGCCAGGAACCGTAGAGCAAAGTAACGAAAGCAGTTTGAGGCAAGGCAAAGCACAGCAGGGGTAGGACAAGCAGAGCAGAGCAGAGAAAGTAAAACCAAGAGGTGCCAGGAATACGAAGCAAAGCAAAGCAAAGGAAAGCGTGGCCCGAAAAAGCATGGCCAGGAAAGGCAACGCAGAGCAAGGCAAAGCAAAGCAGTGCAAACTCGTACAAGGAAAGTCCCAGCAGTGCCAGGAAACGTAGAGCAAAGTAAAGAAAGCAGTTTGAGGCGAGACAAAGCACAACAGGGGTAGGAAAAGCAAAGCAGAGCAGAGAAGGTAAAGCAAAGTCGTGGCAGGAATACGAAGCAAAGCAAAACAAAGGAAAGCATGGCCTGAAAAAGCATGGCCAGGAAAAGCAAAGCGTGGCCAGGAAAACCAAAGCAAAAAGGTCCAAAAATAAAACAAAGCAATGCAATGAAAATGTATCTATACTAAAATAAAACAAACAAACAAACAAACAAACAAAACAAAAAAACGCAAAAAAAAGACCAAGCAAAGCAGGGCCAGGAAAAGCAAAGAAAAGCGTGTCCAGGAAAGGCAAAGCGGTGCAAGGCAGAGCAGAGCAAAGGAAAGTAGCACAAGGAAAAGCAAAGGAGGGCCAGGAAATGTAGAGCAAAAGAAAGAAAGCAGTTTGAGGCGAGACAAAGCACAACAGGGGTAGGAAAAGCAAAGCAGAGCAGAGAAGGTAAAGCAAAGTCGTGCCAGGAATACGAAGCAAAGCAAAACAAAGGAAAGCATGGCCTGAAAAAGCACGGCCAGGAAAGGCAAAGCAGAGCAAGGCAAAGCGAAGCAGTGCAAACTCGTACAAGGAAAGTCCCAGCATTGCCAGGAAACCTAGAGCGAAGTAAGGAAAGCAGTTTGAGGCAAGGCAAAGCACTGCAGGGGTAGGAAAAGCAGAGCAGAGCAGAGAAAGTAAAACCAAGAGGTGCCAGGAATAAAAGCAGAGCAAGACAAAGGAAAGCGTGGCCTGAAAAAGCATGGCCAGGAAAAGCAAAGCGCGGCAAGGAAAACCAAAGCAAAATGGTCCAAAAATAAAACAAACCAATGCAATGAATATGTATCTAAAGTAAAAAAAAAAAATAATAAAAAAAAAGGCAAAAAAGACAACAAGCAAAGCAGGGCCAGGAAAAGCAAAGTAAAGCGTGTCCAGGAAAGGCAAAGCGGTGCAAGGCAGAGCAAAGGAAAGGAAAGTAGCACAAGGAAAAGCAAAGCAGTGCCAGGAAATGTAGAGCAAAAGAAAGAAAGCAGTTTGAGGAGGCAAGGCAAAGCACAGCAGGGTTAGGAAAAGAAAGCAACGTAGAGAAGGAAAAGCAAAGCAGTGCCAGGAATACAAAGCAAAGCAAAACAAAGGAAAGCATGGCCTGAAAAAGCATGGCCAGGAAAGGCAACGCAGAGCAAGGCAAAGCAAAGCAGTGCAAACTCGTACAAGGAAAGTCCCAGCAGGGCCAGGAAACGTAGAGCAAAGTAACGAAAGCAGTTTGAGGCGAGGCAAAGCACAGCAGGGGTAGGAAAAGCAAAGCAGAGCAGAGAAAGTAAAACCAAGAGGTGCCAGGAATACGAAGCGAAGCAAGACAAGGGAAAGCATGGCCTGAAAAAGCAGGGCCAGGAAAAGCAAAGCGCGGCCAGGAAAACCAAAGTAAAAAGGTCCAGAAATAAAACAAAGCAATGCAATGAATATATATCTAAAGTAAAAAAAAAAAAAAAAAAAAGGCAAAAAAAAAAAAACAAGCAAGGCAGGGCCAGGAAAAGCAAAGTAAAGCGTGTCCAGGAAAGGCAAAGCAGTGCAAGGCAGAGCAAAGGAAAGGAAAGTAGCACAAGGAAAAGCAAAGCAGTGCCAGAAAAGACAGAGCAAACAAAGCTAAGCAAAGCAATCTGAGGCAAAGCAAAGCAAAGCAGGGGCAAGAAAAGCAGAGCAAAGTAGAGAAGGAAAAGCAAAAGTGTGCCCGGAAGAGCAGAGCAGAGCAAAGCAGAGCAAGGAAAAACAAAGAGAAGCGAAGCAAATGTAAGGAGCTGGCGGCCAGCCCTCCTGCCGGTTCCCAGTGTCTGCGGGGCAAAGACCGCAGGGCCCTCATGCCGGGTAGAGCTGGCGGCCAGACTCGGATGGTGGCTGTACCCTGCTCGCCCGCTCCCCGGGCTCCCTGACACCTCTTAGTCCGCCGTGACAGCGGGCAAGAACCATGTCTTGCTTTACCTGGTTTTATCTTTATTTATTTATTTATTTATTGATTGTTGCCTTCCATCCAATGTAGTTGTGGGAATCATGTAGTTACTGATCGTCGTTCAAAACCTCACCCAACACCGTCCCCAGACGGGCAGCAGTGGGGACCGCCTAGCGGCAGGCCACACGGCTGGGGCCACAGAACTGACCATGTCGGGTGGCCGGGCCTGCTGCCCCCACCCTCGAGTTGCGAGGGGACAGTGTCCGGGCTGCGGGGAGGCCCAGCTGTGTGTCTGAGGGTTTATGCGTTCCGAAATATACCGATCGCCTCATCGGCAAAATCGTCGGGACGGTCTGCAAAGGAAGCCTAGCGCAGCACAGGAGAGCAGAGAAATGAAGAGGAAAGCCGAGCAAGGCAAAGCAAAGCAGTGCAAACTCGTACAAGGAAAGTCCCAGCAGTGCCAGGTAACGTAGAGCAGAGTAAAGAGAGCAGTTTGAGGCGAGGCAAAGCACAGCAGGGGTAGGAAAAGCAAAGCAGAGCAGAGAAGGTAAAGCAAAGCCGTGGCAGGAAAACAAAGCGAAGCAAGACAAGGGAAAGCATGGCCTGAAAAAGCATGGCCAGGAAAGGCAACGCAGACCAAGGCAAAGCAAAGTAGCGCAAGGAAAAGCAAAGCAGGGCCAGGAAAGGCAAAGCAAAGGACTTTGAGGCGAGGCGAAGCACAACAGCGGTAGGAGAAGCAAAGCAAAGCAGAGAAGAAAAAGCAAAGCTGCGCCAGGAATACGAAGCAAAGCTAAGCAAAGGAAAGCGTGGCCGGAAGAAGCAAAACGTAGCAGGGCCAGGGAAGGCAAAGCAGAGCAAGGCAAAGCAAAGCAAACCCTGCAAGGGTTAGCACTGGCACCACTGGGGATGCAGTGCAGTGAGTCCAGAGAGTGCACTGGCACCACTGGGGATGCAGTGCAGTGAGTCCAGAGGGTGCACTGGCACCACTGGGGATGCAGTGCAGTGAGTCCAGAGAGTGCAGTGGCACCACTGGGGATGCAGTGCAGTGAGTCCAGAGAGTGCACTGGCACCACTGGGGATGCAGTGCAGTGAATCCAGAGAGTGCACTGGCACCACTGGGGATTCAGTGCAGTGAGTCCAGAGAGTGCACTGGCACCACTGGGGATGCAGTGCAGTGAGTCCAGAGAGTGCACTGGCACAACTGAGGAGGCACCCCGGTGAGTCCAGAGAGAGCACTGGCACCACTGGGTATGCAGTGCAGTGAGTCCAGAGAGTGCACTGGCACCACTGGGGATGCAGTGCAGTGAGTCCAGAGAGTGCACTGGCACCACTGGGGATGCGGTGCAGTGAGTTCAGAGAGTGCACTGGCACCACTGGGTTGCAGTGTAGTGAGTCCAGAGAGTGCACTGGCACCACTGGAGATGCAGTGCAGTGAGTCCAGAGAGTGCACTGGCACCACTGGAGATGCAGTGCAGTGAGTCCAGAGAGTGCACTGGCACCACTGGTGATGCAGTGCAGTGAGTCCAGAGAGTGCAGTGGCACCACTGGGGATATAGTGCAGTGAGTCCAGAGAGTGCACTGGCACCATTGGGGATGCACTGCAGTGAGTCCATGGAGTGCACTGGCACCACTGGGGATGCAGTGCAGTGAGTCCAGAGTGCACTGGCACCACTGGGGATGCACTGCAGTGAGCCCAGAGAGTGCACTGGCACCACTGGTAATGCAGTGCAGTGAGTCCAGAGAGTGCACTGGCACGAGTGGGGATGCAGTGCAGTGAGTCCAGAGAGTGCACTGGCACCACAGGGGATACAGTCCAGTGCGTCCAGAGAGTGCACTGGCACCACTGGGGATGCAGTGCAGTGAGTCCAGAGAGTGCACTGGCACCACGGGGGATCCACTTCAGTGACTCCAGAGAGTGCTCTGGCACCACTGGGGATGCAGTGCAGCGAGTCCAGAGAGTGCACTGGCACCAGTGGGGATGCACTGCAGTGAGTCCAGAGAGTGCACTGGCACCACTGGGGATGCAGTGCAGTGAGTCCAGAGAGTGCACTGGCACCACTGGGGATGCACCCCGGTGAGTCCTGAGAGTGTACTGGCACCACTGGGATGCAGTGCAGTTAGTCCAGAGAGTGCACTGGCACCACTGGGGATGCAGTGCAGTGAGTCCAGAGAGTGCACGGGCAGCACTGGGGATGCAGTGCAGTGAGTCCAGAGAGTGCACTGGTACCACTGGGGATGCAGTGCAGTGAGTCCAGAGAGTGCACTGGCACCACTGGGGATGCAGTGCAGTGAGTCCAGAGAGTGCACTGGCACGACTGGGGATGCAGTGCAGTGAGTCCAGAGAGTGCACTGGCACCACTGGGGATGCACCCCGGTGAGTCCAGTGAGTGCACTGGCACCACTGGGGATGCAGTGCAGTGAGTCCAGAGAGTGCACTGGCACCACTGTGGATACAGTCCAGTGCGTCCAGAGAGTGCACTGGCACCACTGGGCATGCACTGCAGTGAGTCCAGAGAGTGCACTGGCACCACGGGGGATCCACTTCAGTGACTCCAGAGAGTGCACTGGCACCACTGGGGATGCAGTGCAGCGAGTCCAGAGAGTGCACTGGCACCACTGGGGATGCACTGCAGTGAGTCCAGAGAGTGCACTGGCACCACTGGGGATGCAGTGCAGTGAGTCCAGAGAGTGCACTGGCACCACTGGGGATGCACCCCGGTGAGTCCTGAGAGTGCACTGGCACCACTGGGGATGCAGTGCAGTTAGTCCAGAGAGTGCACTGGCACCACTGGGGATGCAGTGCAGTGAGTCCAGAGAGTGCACTGGCACCACTGGGGATGCAGTGCAGTGACTCCAGAGAGTGCACGGGCACCACTGGGGATGCAGTGCAGTGAGTCCAGAGAGTGCACTGGTACCACTGGGGATGCAGTGCAGTGAGTCCAGAGAGCGCACTGGCACGACTGGGGATGCAGTGCAGTGAGTCCAGAGAGTGCACTGACACCACTGGGGATGCACCCCGGTGAGTCCAGTGAGTGCACTGGCACCACTGGGGATGCACCCCGGTGAGTCCAGTGAGTGCACTGGCACCACTGGGGATGCACTGCAGTGAGTCCAGAGAGTGCACTGGCACCACTGGGGATACAGTGCAGTGAGTCCAGAGAGTGCACTGGCACCACTGGGGATGCACGGTAGTGAGTCCAGAGAGTGCACTGGCACAACTAGGGATGCACCACGTTGAGTCCAGAGAGAGCACTGGAACCACTGGGGATGCAGTGCACTGAATCCAGAGAGTGCACTGGCACCAGTGGTGATGCAGTGCAGTGAGTCCAGAGAGTGCACTGGCACCACTGGGGATGCAGTGCAGTGAATCCAGAGAGTGCACTGGCACCACTGGGGATGCAGTGCAGCGAGTCCAGAGAGTGCACTGGCACCACTGGGGGTGCGGTGCAGTGAGTCCAGAGAGTGCACTGGCACCACTGGGGATGCGGTGCAGTGAGTCCAGAGAGTTCACTGGCACCTTGGGGATGCGGTGCAGTGAGTCCAGAGAGTGTACTGGCACCACTGGGGATGCAGTGCAGTGAGTCCAGAGAGTGCACTTGCACCACTGGGGATGCAGTGCAGTGAATCCAGAGAGTGCACTGGCACCACTGGGGATGCAGTGCAGTGAGTCCAGAGAGTGCACTGGCACCAATGGGGATGCAGTGCAGTGAGTCCAGAGAGTGCACTGGCACCACTGGGGATGCGGTGCAGTGAGTTCAGAGAGTGCACTGGCACCACTGGGTTGCAGTGTAGTGAGTCCAGAGAGTGCACTGGCACCACTGGAGATGCAGTGCAGTGAGTCCAGAGAGTGCACTGGCACCACTGGTGATGCAGTGCAGTGAGTCCAGAGAGTGCAGTGGCACCACTGGGGATATAGTGCAGTGAGTCCAGAGAGTGCACTGGCACCATTGGGGATGCACTGCAGTGAGTCCAGAGAGTGCACTTGCAAAACTGGGGATGCACTTCAGTGAGTCCAGAGAGTGCACTGGCACCACTGGGGATGCAGTGCAGTGAGTCCAGAGAGTGCACTGGCACCACTGGGGAGGCACCCCGGTGAGTCCAGAGAGAGCACTGGCACCACTGGGTATGCAGTGGAGTGAGTCCAGAGAGTGCACTGGCACCACTGGGGATGCAGTGCAGTGAGTCCAGAGAGTGCACTGGCACAACTGGGGAGGCACCCCGGTGAGTCCAGAGAGAGCACTGGCACCACTGGGGATGCAGTGGAGTGAGTCCAGAGAGTGCACTGGCACCACTGGGAATGCAGTGCAGTGAGTCCAGAGAGTGCACTGGCACAACTGGGGATGCACGGTAGTGTCTCCAGAGAGTGCACTGGCACCACTGGGGATGCACCCCGGTGAGTCCAGTGAGTGCACTGGCACCACTGGGGATGCACTGCAGTGAGTCCAGAGAGTGCACTGGAACAACTGGGGATGCAGTGCAGCGAGTCCAGAGAGTGCACTGGCACGACTGGGGATGCAGTGCAGCGAGTCCAGAGAGTGCACTGGCACCACTGGGGATGCAGTGCAGTGAGTCCAGAGAGTGCACTGGCACCACTGGGAATGCAGTGCAGTGAGTCCAGAGAGTGCACTGGCACCACTGGGGATGCAGTGCAGTGAGTCCAGACACTGCACTGGAACCACTGGGGATGCGGTGCAGTGAGTCCAGAGAGTGCACTGGCACCACTGGGGATGCGGTGCAGTGAGTCCAGAGAGTGCACTGGCACCAGTGGTGATGCAGTGCAGTGAGTCCAGAGAGTGCACTGGCACCACTGGGGATGCAGTGCAGTGAGTCCAGAGAGTGCAGTGGCACCACTGGGGATATAGTGCAGTGAGTCCAGAGAGTGCACTGGCACCATTGGGGATGCACTGCAGTGAGTCCAGAGAGTGCACTTGCAAAACTGGGGATGCACTTCAGTGAGTCCAGAGAGTGCACTGGCACCACTGGGGATGCAGTGCAGTGAGTCCAGAGAGTGCACTGGCACCACTGGGGATGCAGTGCAGTGAGTCCATGGAGTGCACTGGCACCCCTGGGGATGCAGTGCAGTGAGTCCAGAGTGCACTGGCACCACTGGGGATGCACTGCAGTGAGCCCAGAGAGTGCACTGGCACCACTGGGGATGCAGTGCAGTGAGTCCAGAGAGTGCACTGGCACCACTGTGGATGCAGTGCAGTGAGTCCAGAGAGTGCACTGGCACCACTGGGGATGCAGTGCAGTGAGTCCAGAGAGTGCACTGGCACCACTGGGGATGCAGTGCAGTGAGTCCATGGAGTGCACTGGCACCCCTGGGGATGCAGTGCAGTGAGTCCAGAGTGCACTGGCACCACTGGGGATGCACTGCAGTGAGCCCAGAGAGTGCACTGGCACCACTGGGGATGCAGTGCAGTGAGTCCAGAGAGTGCACTGGCACCACTGTGGATGCAGTGCAGTGAGTCCAGAGAGTGCACTGGCACCACTGGGGATGCAGTCCAGTGCGTCCAGAGAGTGCACTGGCACCACTGGGGATGCAGTGCAGTTAGTCCAGAGAGTGCACTGGCACCACTGGGGATGCAGTGCAGTGAGTCCAGAGAGTGCACTGGCACCACTGGGGATGCACCCCGGTGTTTTCAGTGAGTGCACTGGCACCACTGGGGATGCACTGCAGTGAGTCCAGAGAGTGCACTGGCACCACTGGGGATGCAGTGCAGCGAGTCCAGAGAGTGCACTGCCACGACTGGGGATGCAGTGCAGCGAGTCCAGAGAGTGCACTGGCACCACTGGGGATGCAGTGCAGTGACTCCAGAGAGTGCACTTGCAAAACTGGGGATGCACTTCAGTGAGTCCAGAGAGTGCACTGGCACCACTGGGGATGCAGTACAGTGAGTCCAGAGAGTGCACTGGCACCACTGGGGATGCTGTGCAGTGAGTCCAGAGAGTGCACTGGCACCACTGGGGATGCACGCCGGTGAGTCCTGAGAGTGCACTGGCACCCCTGGGGATGCAGTGCAGTGAGTCCAGAGTGCACTGGCACCACTGGGGATGCACTGCAGTGAGCCCAGAGAGTGCACTGGCACCACTGGTAATGCAGTGCAGTGAGTCTAGAGAGTGCACTGGCACCACGGGGGATCCACTTCTGTGACTCCAGAGAGTGCACTGGCACCACTGGGGATGCAGTGCAGCGAGTCCAGAGAGTGCACTGGCACCACTGGGGATGCACTGCAGTGAGTCCAGAGAGTGCACTGGCACCACTGGGGATGCAGTGCAGTGAGTCCAGAGAGTGCACTGGCACCACTGGGGATGCAGTGCAGTTAGTCCAGAGAGTGCACTGGCACCACTGGGGATGCAGTGCAGTTAGTCCAGAGAGTGCACTGGCACCACTGGGGATGCAGTGCAGTGAGTCCAGAGAGTGCACTGGCACCACTGGGGATGCAGTGCAGTGACTCCAGAGAGTGCACTGGCACCACTGGGGATGCAGTGCAGTGAGTCCAGAGAGTGCACTGGCACCACTGGTGATGCAGTGCAGTGAGTCCAGAGAGTGCACTGGCACCACTGGGGATGCACCCGGGTGAGTCCAGAGAGTGCACTGGCACCACTGGGAATGCAGTGCAGTGAGTCCAGAGAGTGCACTGGCACAACTGGGGATGCACGGTAGTGACTCCAGAGAGTGCACTGGCACCACTGGGGATGCAGTGCAGTGAGTCCAGAGAGTGCACTGGCACGACTGGGGATGCAGTGCAGTGAGTCCAGAGAGTGCACTGGCACCACTGGGGATGCACCCCGGTGAGTCCAGTGAGTGCACTGGCACCACTGGGGATGCACTGCAGTGAGTCCAGAGAGTGCACTGGCACCACTGGGGATGCAGTGCAGCGAGTCCAGAGAGTGCACTGGCACGACTGGGGATGCAGTGCAGCGAGTCCAGAGAGTGCACTGGCACCACTGGGGATGCAGTGCAGTGAGTCCAGAGAGTGCACTAGCACCACTGGGAATGCAGTGCAGTGAGTCCAGAGAGTGCACTGGCACCACTGGGGATGCAGTGCAGTGAGTCCAGACACTGCACTGGAACCACTGGGGATGCGGTGCAGTGAGTTCAGAGAGTGCACTGGCACCACTGGGTTGCAGTGTAGTGCGTCCAGAGAGTGCACTGGCACCACTGGAGATGCAGTGCAGTGAGTCCAGAGAGTGCACTGGCACCAGTGGTGATGCAGTGCAGTGAGTCCAGAGAGTGCACTGGCACCACTGGGGATGCAGTGCAGTGAGTCCAGAGAGTGCAGTGGCACCACTGGGGATATAGTGCAGTGAGTCCAGAGAGTGCACTGGCACCATTGGGGATGCACTGCAGTGAGTCCAGAGAGTGCACTTGCAAAACTGGGGATGCACTTCAGTGAGTCCAGAGAGTGCACTGGCACCACTGGGGATGCAGTGCAGTGAGTCCAGAGAGTGAACTGGCACCACTGGGGATGCTGTGCAGTGAGTCCAGAGAGTGCACTGGCACCCCTGGGGATGCAGTGCAGTGAGTCCAGAGTGCACTGGCACCACTGGGGATGCACTGCAGTGAGCCCAGAGAGTGCACTGGCACCACTGGTAATGCAGTGCAGTGAGTCCAGAGAGTGCACTGGCACCACTGGGGATGCAGTGCAGTGAGTCCAGAGAGTGCACTGGCACCACTGTGGATGCAGTCCAGTGCGTCCAGAGAGTGCACTGGCACCACTGGGGATGCAGTGCAGTGAGTCCAGAGAGTGTACTGGCACCACGGGGGATCCACTTCAGTGACTCCAGAGAGTGCACTGGCACCACTGGGGATGCAGTGCAGCGAGTCCAGAGAGTGCACTGGCACCACTGGGGATGCACTGCAGTGAGTCCAGAGAGTGCACTGGCACCACTGGGGATGCAGTGCAGTGAGTCCAGAGAGTGCACTGGCACCACTGGGGATGCACCCCGGTGAGTCCAGAGAGTGCACTGGCACCACTGGGGATGCAGTGCAGTTAGTCCAGAGAGTGCACTGGCACCACTGGGGATGCAGTGCAGTGAGTCCAGAGAGTGCACTGGCACCACTGGGGATGCAGTGCAGTGACTCCAGAGAGTGCACTGGCACCACTGGGGCATGCAGTGCAGTGAGTCCAGAGAGTGCACTGGCACCACTGGGGATGCAGTGCAGCGAGTCCAGAGAGTGCACTGGCACCACTGGGGATGCACTGCAGCGAGTCCAGAGAGTGCACTGGCACCACTGGGGATGCAGTGCAGTGAGTCCAGAGAGTGCACTGGCACCACTGGGGATGCAGTGCAGTGAGTCCTGAGAGTGCACTGGCACCACTGGGGATGCAGTGCAGTTAGTCCAGAGAGTGCACTGGCACCACTGGGGATGCACTGCAGTGAGTCCAGAGAGTGCACTGGCACCACTGGTGATGCAGTGCAGTGACTCCAGAGAGTGCACTGGCACCACTGGGGATGCACCCCGGTGAGTCCAGAGAGTGCACTGGCACCACTGGGGATGCAGTGCAGTGAGTCCAGAGAGTGCACTGGCACCACTTGGGATGCAGTGCAGTGAGTCCAGAGAGTGCACTGGCACCACTGGGGATGCACCCCGGTGAGTCCAGTGAGTGCACTGGCACCACTGGGGATGCACTGCAGTGAGTCCAGAGAGTGCACTGGCACCACTGGGGATGCAGTGCAGCAAGTCCAGAGAGTGCACTGGCACGACTGGTGATGCAGTGCAGCGAGTCCAGAGAGTGCACTGGCACCACTGGGGATGCAGTGCAGTGAGTCCAGAGAGTGCACTGGCACCACTGGGGATGCAGTGCAGTGAGTCCAGAGAGTGCACTGGCACCACTGGGGATGCAGTGCAGTGAGTCCAGACACTGCAGTGGAACCCCTGGGGATGCGGTGCAGTGAGTCGAGAGAGTGCACTAGCACCACTGGGGATGCAGTGTAGTGAGTCCAGAGAGTGCACTGGCACAACTGGGGCACGGTGCACGGCACAACTAGCTGCAGGTGACCAGAGAGAGCACTGGAACACTGGCACAACTAGCTATGCACCCCGGTGAGTCCAGAGAGAGCACTGGAACCACTGGGGATGCAGTGCACTGAATCCAGAGAGTGCACTGGCACCAGTGGTGATGCAGTGCAGTGAGTCCAGAGAGTGCACTGGCACCACTGGGGATGCAGTGCAGTGAATCCTGAGAGTGCACTGGCACCACTGGGGATGTAGTGCAGCGAGTCCAGAGAGTGCACTGGCACCACTGGGGGTGCAGTGCAGTGAGTCCAGAGAGTGCACTGGCACCACTGGGGATGCAGTGCAGTGAGTCCAGACAGTGCACTGGCACCACTGGGGATGGAATGCAGTGAGTCCAGAGAGTGTACTGGCACCACTGGGGATGCAGTGCAGTGAGTCCAGAGAGTGCACTTGCACCACTGGGGATGCAGTGAAGTGAATCCAGAGAGTGCACTTGCACCACTGGGGATGCAGTGCAGTGAGTCCAGAGAGTGCACTTGCACCACTGGGGATGCAGTGCAGTGACTCCAGAGAGATCACTGGCACCACTGGGGATGCAGTGCAGTGAGTCCAGAGAGTGCACTGGCACCACTGGGGATACAGTGCAGTAAGTCCAGAGAGTGCACTGGCACGACTGGGGATGCAGTGCAGTGAGTCCAGAGAGTGCACTGGCACCACTGGGGATGCAGTGCAGTGAGTCCAGAGAGTTAACTGGCACCACTGGGGATGCAGTGCAGTGAGTCCAGAGAGTGCACTGGCTCCACTGGGGATGCACTTCAGTGAGTCCAGAGAGTTCACTGGCACCACTGGGGATGCAGTGCAGTGAGTCCAGAGCGTGCACTGGCACAACTGGGGATGCACCCCGGTGAGTCCAAAGAGAGCACTGGCACCACTGTGGATGCAGTCCAGTGCGTCCAGAGAGTGCGCTGGCACCACTGGGGATGCAGTGCAGTGAGTCCAGAGAGTGCACTGGCACCACTGGGGATGCAGTGCAGTGAGCTCAGAGAGTGCACTGGCACCACTGGGGATGCAGTGCGGTGAGTCCAGAGAGTGCACTGGCACCACTGGGGATGCAGTGCAGTGAGTCCAGAGAGTGCACTGGCACCACTGGGGATGCACCCCGGTGAGTCCAGAGAGTGCAATGGCACCACTGGGGATGCACCCCGGCAAGTCCAGAGAGTGCACTGGCACCACTGGGCATGCACTGCAGTGAGTCCAGAGAGTGCACTGGCACCATTGGTGATGCACTGCAGTGAGTCCAGAGAGTGCACTGGCACCACTGGGGATGCAGTGCAGTGAGTCCAGAGAGTGCACTGGCACCACTGGGGATGCAGTGCAGTGAGTCCAGAGAGTGCACTGGCACCACTGGGGATGCAGTGCAGTGAGTCCAGAGAGTGCACTGGCACCACTGGGGATGCAGTGCAGTGAGTCCAGAGAGTGAACTGGCACCACTGGGGATGCACCCCGGAAGTCCAGAGAGTGAACTGGCACCACTGGGGATGCAGTGCAGTGAGTCCAGAGACTGCACTGGCACCACTGGGGATGCAGTGCAGTGAGTCCAGAGAGTGCACTGGCACCACTGCGGATGCACTGCAGTGAGTCCAGAGAGTGCACTGGCACCACTGGGGATGCAGTGCAGTGAGTCCAGAGAGTGCACTGGCACCACAGATGATGCAGTGCAGTGAGTCCAGAGTGTGCACTGGCACCACAGGGGATGCACCCCGGCGAGTCCCGAGAGTGCACTGGCACCACTGGGGATGCAGTGCAGTGAGTCCAGAGAGTGCACTGGCACCACTGGGGATGCAATGCAGTGAGTCCAGAGAGTGCACTGGCACCACTGGGGGTTCAGTGCAATGAGTCCAGAGAGTGCACTGGCACCACTGGGGATGCAGTGCAGTGAGTCCAGAGAGTGCACTGTCACCACTGGGGATGCACTGCAGTGAGTCCAGAGAGTGCGCTGGCACCACTGGGGATGCAGTGCAGTGAGTCCAGAGAGTGCACTGGCTCCACTGGGGATGCACTTCAGTGAGTCCAGAGAGTTCACTGGCACCACTGGGGATGCAGTGCAGTGAGTCCAGAGCGTGCACTGGCACAACTGGGGATGCACCCCGGTGAGTCCAAAGAGAGCACTGGCACCACTGTGGATGCAGTCCAGTGCGTCCAGAGAGTGCGCTGGCACCACTGGGGATGCAGTGCAGCGAGTCCAGAGAGTGCACTGGCACCACTGGGGATGCAGTGCAGCGAGTCCAGAGAGTGCACTGGCACCACTGGGGATGCAGTGCGGTGAGTCCAGAGAGTGCACTGGCACCACTGGGGATGCAGTGCAGTGAGTCCATTGAGTGCACTGGCACCACTGGGGATGCACCCCGGTGAGTCCAGAGAGTGCAATGGCACCACTGGGGATGCACCCCGGCAAGTCCAGAGAGTGCACTGGCACCACTGGGGATGCACTGCAGTGAGTCCAGAGAGTGCACTGGCACCATTGGTGATGCACTGCAGTGAGTCCAGAGAGTGCACTGGCACCACTGGGGATGCAGTGCAGTGAGTCCAGAGAGTGCACTGGCACCACTGGGGATGCAGTGCAGTGAGTCCAGAGAGTGCACTGGCACCACTGGGGATGCAGTGCAGTGAGTCCAGAGAGTGCACTGGCACCACTGGGGATGCAGTGCAGTGAGTCCAGAGAGTGAACTGGCACCACTGGGGATGCACCCCGGAAGTCCAGAGAGTGAACTGGCACCACTGGGGATGCAGTGCAGTGAGTCCAGAGACTGCACTGGCACCACTGGGGATGCAGTGCAGTGAGTCCAGAGAGTGCACTGGCACCACTGGGGATGCACTGCAGTGAGTCCAGAGAGTGCAGTGGCACCACTGGGGTTGCAGTGCAGTGAGTCCAGAGAGTGCACTGGCACCACAGATGATGCAGTGCAGTGAGTCCAGAGTGTGCACTGGCACCACAGGGGATGCACCCTGGCGAGTCCCGAGAGTGCACTGGCACCACTGGGGATGCAGTGCAGTGAGTCCAGAGAGTGCACTGGCACCACTGGGGATGCAATGCAGTGAGTCCAGAGAGTGCACTGGCACCACTGGGGGTTCAGTGCAATGAGTCCAGAGAGTGCACTGGCACCACTTGGGATGCAGTGCAGTGAGTCCAGAGAGTGCACTGGCACCACTGGGGATGCAGTGCAGTAAGTCCAGAGAGTGCACTGGCACCACTAGGTATGCACTGCAGTGAGATCAGAGATTGCACTGGCACCACTGGGGATGCAGTGCAGTGAGTCCAGAGAGTGCACTGGTACGATTGGGGATGCAGTGCAGTGAGACCAGAGAGTGCACTGGAACCACTGGGGATGCAGTGCAGTGAGTCCAGAAGGTCCACTGGCACCACTGGGGATGCAGTGCAGTGAGTCCAGAGAGTGCACTGGCACCACTGGGGATGCAGTGCAGTGAGTCCAGAGAGTGCACTGGCACTAATGGGGATGCAGTGCCGTGAGTCCAGAGAGTGCACTGGCACCACTGGGGATGCACCCCGGTGAGTCCAGAGAGTACACTGGCACCACTAGGGCTGCACTTCAGTGAGTCCAGAGAGTGCACTGGCACCACCGGGGATGCAGTGCCGTGAATCCAAAGAGTGCACTGGCACCACTGGGGATGCAGTGCAGTGAGTCCAGAGAGTGCACTGGCACCACTGGGAATTCAGTGCAGTAGGTCCAGATAGTCCACTGGCAGCACTGGGGATGCAGTGCAGTGAGTCCAGAGAGTGCACTGGCAGCACTGGGGATGCAGTGCAGTGAGTCCAGAGAGTGCCCTGGCACCACTGGGGATGCAGTGCAGTGAGTCCAGAGAGTGCACTGACACCACTGGGAATGCAGTGCCGTTGGTCCAGAGAGTGCACTGGCACCACTGGGGATGCAGTGCCGTGAGTCCAGATGTTAGCGTAGCAACCACATAACCACCAATTGATTATATGAAGGTGCTTTATTCAGCGCTGGAAGCCGGGGCAGCTGCTGTACATCTTTTCCCAGAATTCCTTTGATCTTTTTCATTTTGAGCTTATGATACAAACCCAAAAGCTGCCGGAGCAGCAGCACACTTTCCCAGAAGCTGCCGGAGCAGCAGCGTGCTTACTACATACCAATAATACCAAGTGCTGACCCTTCAGCACAAACCAATACAATTACCAATACCAAACCACCAATGCCGAACCTGCAGAGCTTTCGCTCTGTCTAACGGACGGCGCCTAGGCTTACCCCGGGAGCTCCCTGCCCAACCGAGCGTGGCTTTCGCCGCGTCTGACCGGCAGGCTTTCGCAACCAAATCGGTACCGAATACCCAAAGTTGAAAGCACCTTTGCTTACCACTCCAGTGGTACGTCGTGAGCAGCGGAGGTCGGTCGTGGTCGACTGCTCCCCGAGAATCCCTCGGTGCCGGCTGGAGCGAAACCGAGACACGAGCCGCCTCAGCAGTGCCCACGCTGTCCCACCTGGGTCGCCAAAATGTTAGCGTAGCAACCACATAACCACCAAGTGATTATATGAAGGTGCTTTATTCAGCGCTGGAAGCCGGGGCAGGTGCCCAAATCTGGCTTCAAGTCCCGTTACTTCCCAGCCGTTATTTATACATACAATATTGCGTCAGGTATACATATTCATTACAGGTTGCAACATCAGCCTCGCTTTTCATTCTAATTAGCTCCCCTCCCCTTTGCACATGCGTGGCGCACTCTGGTGGTCGTCCAGGTGGTCGTCCAGATGAAGTAAGGAGTCTTCCTCTCCGCTAAACTTTTCACCTTTCTTACTCGACGCATGCTCCCTCCGCTTCTTGGTTCTGCTTCAACTCATTTCATCATTTCCAGGCCCTTATCCAAGGTCAGGTTGTACCTGTTCCCTCCCAAGGTTCCCCTTCAATGATTCTTTTGATTGTTCAATGTACTCCCTAAGTATCCAGTATACATAGATTAATTGATAATGTAAGTACATTTGGCAATGCTTAATTATACTGTAGGTCCCATTACCTAAGAGACATTAGTAAAACATCCATTCGATTCTCCCCAACACTAACACAGAGACTGCACTGGCACCACTGGGGATGCAGTGCAGTGAGTCCAGAGAGGGCACTGGCACCACTGGCGATGCACTGCAGTGAGTCCAGAGAGTGCACTGGCACCACTGGGGATGCAGAGCAGTGAGTCCAGAGAGTGCACTGGCACCACCTGGGATGCAGTGCAGTGAGTCCAGAGAGTGCACCGTCACCACTGGTGATGCAGTGCAGTGACTCCAGAGAGTGCACTGGCACCACTGGAGTTGCAGTGCAGTGAGTCCAGAGAGTGCACTGGAACCACTGGGGATGCAGCGCAGTGACTCCAGACGGTGCACTAGCACCACTGGGGATGCACTGCAGTGACTCCAGAGAGTTCTCTGGCACCACTGGGGATGCAGTTAGTGAGTCCAGAGAGTGCACTGGAACCACTGGGGATGCAGCGCAGTGACTCCAGACAGTGCACTAGCACCACTGGGGATGCACTGCAGTGACTCCAGAGAGTTCTCTGGCACCACTGGGGATGCAGTACAGTGAGTCCAGAGAGTGTACTGGCACCACTGGGGATGCACTGCAGTGAGTCCAGAAAATGCACTGGCACCACTGGGGATGCACTGCAGTGAGTCCAGAGAGTGCATTGGCACCGCTGGGGATGCACTGCAGTGACTCCAGAGAGTGCACTGGCACCACTGGGGATGCACTGCAGTGAGTCCAGATATTAGCGTAGCAACCACATAATCACCAAGTGATTATATGAAGGTGCTTTATTCAGCGCTGGAAGCCGGGGCAGGTGCCCAAATCTGGCTTCAAGTCCCGTTACTTCCCAGCCGTTTTTTTATACATACAATATTGCGTCAGGTATACATATTCATTACGGGTTGCAACATCAGCCTCGCTTTTCATTCTAATTAGCTCCCCTCCCCTTTGCACATGCGTGGCGCACTCTGGTGGTCGTCCAGGTGGTCGTCCAGATGAAGTAAGGAGTCTTCCTCTCCGCTAAACTTTTCACCTTTCTTACTCGACGCATGCTCCCTCCGCTTCTTGGTTCTGCTTCAACTCATTTCATCATTTCCAGGCCCTTATCCAAGGTCAGGTTGTACCTGTTCCCTCCCAGGGTTCCTTTTCAATGATTCTTTTGATTGTTCAATGTACTCCCTAAGTATCCAGTATACATAGATTAATTGATAATGTAAGTACATTTGGCAATGCTTAATTATACTGATAGGTCCCATTACCTAAGAGACATTAGTAAAACATCCATTCGATTCTCCCCAACACTAACATTCCCCCCCTTTGAAAATACTTCACTCATACCAAGAGCAAGTATTTTCATTACTGTTAGGTTGAATCAGGTTAGTAGAGGTTAGTGAGTATAACTTGATATAGAGATTAGTAAGTATAATCTTAACGCATCTTCGTTAGTCTACTATCTTATTGATTCCTCTATGCCTGCTTGTTAACGCTAGTACTATAGGATGGGGGTGGAGTAAGTGGGATAGGGTGTTCTGGGTGATTCCCAGTAACCTACTAACGTCCTTGACCACGTTGGCAATGAAATGTGGTCCCCTGTCTGAAGAAATACCCAACGGTACACCAAATCTAGGGATTATTTCCCGTAGTAACCATTTTACCGTTTCCTTTGCTTAGTTGGTGTGACAGGGAAGGGCCTCTGGCCATCCTGAAAAAGTATCAACCCCTACCAATCGGTATTTATAACCTCTTGCTTTAGGCAGTTCCACGAAGTCTATTTGCCAGTAATCTCCAGGCTCTATTCCAGCTCTAGTTCTTCCCATCTCAGCATGTTTCCTTGCTACCGGATTATTCTTTAAGCAAAGCTCACATTTTGACATTACTGACTTTGCCATTGTTAACATGTGTACCGAGATGACACCTCGTTTCAAATAGGTCACCATTGCTTCTGCACCCCAGTGACATTCATTATGTTTTATTTGTAAGAGTTCTCGCATTATTATAGGAGGTACTATGAGTTGTCCTGTCGTAGTCACATACCACCCGTCAGGATTCTTCTGGGCCTTCATCAAATTTGCAAGTCTCTCATCTTCCGCTGAATACTTTGGGTCTTTAGGTAATTTAAAACAAGAGAGGCCTACCTTCGATGGAATTAGAGCCATTACTTTCCATACTTCACGTGCAACCTTCCGGGCCGTCAAATCCGCCAGTCTGTTACCTTCTGCAATCTCTGACACCCCTCCTTGATGAGCTTTACAATGCATTATGGCCACCTGTTGGGGTTTCTGTACAGCTGTTATTAATTTCAATATTTCTTCCTGGTATTTTATATTAGTCCCTTGTGAGGATAGCATTCCCCTTTCTTTCCATAATGCCCCATGTACGTGGACTACCCCGAATGCATATTTTGAATCTGTCCAAATATTCACGTTCTTACCCTCGCTTAGTTCCAGGGCTCGTGTCAGGGCGACTATTTCTGCTCGTTGGGCTGAAGTCCCCGGAGGTAGGGAATTTGCCTCAATCACTACCTTTGATGTAGTTGCCGCGTATCCTGCATAACGAGTCCCATTTTCCACAAAGCTGCTTCCATCCGTGAAAAGTTCCCAATCCGGTCTCCCCCGAGGCTGATCCTTTAAGTCTGTTCTGCTGGCATAGGTATGTTCGATGATCTCCACGCAATCATGACTGAGGTCTCCTTCCTCCGTAGTTGTTCCTAGAAACACTGCTGGGTTCAATAAGTTAGTAGTTCTTAAGATTACATCATCTTGCTCAGTTAGTATAGCTTGATATTTCATCATTCGGCTGGGCCATAGCCAATGGCCCCCCTTTTGCTCCAATACCGTAGTCACCATCTGTGGCACGAACACTCAATTTGCTTCCCTAATGTGAGCTTCCTGGCTTCCTGTATTAAAAGGACTGTGGCTGCCACGGCCCTTAAACACGAGGGCCATCCAGCGCTTACTGCATCCAATTGTTTAGAAAAATACCCCACAGGTCTTTTCCAGCTCCCAAGTCGCTGGGTCAGTACTCCTAATGCCAATCGTTGTCTCTCATGCACAAACAGCTGGAAGTCCTTTGATAAGTCCGGGGCATGGCATTCTGTACCCCGACTTGTACCCAATCTTGATATCTCTTCAGCCTCCTTATTCCATCCCCTGTGTTATAATCCCATTGGGGATCCTCGGTGGGGAAGTTTTGATCTAGATTTCCAAGCACTAATCCATTTCGTATATCTTCTCGGGCTCTCTCTCTGGCTGCCCGCAATACCACGTCTTTTTCTGTCGAGTCCATCAAAGTATCCAGGATCACCTGGAGATCATCCCAATCGGGATTTTGGGTTTTAATTATCATTTTCATTACCCTAGCTACTTTATCTGGGTTTTCCCTGTAGGTGCCGGCTGCTTGTTTCCATATCATTAAATCCCCAGCTGAAAAAGGCACCTTAACATATACCGGTCCTTCTGTCCCCACTCCTTGCCTGAGGGGAGCGATTATTTTCCCTCCCTGTTCATTTATAGTTTCTCCTGCCCTTCGCTGTTGCCGGGTCCTATGTGACACAGGGGAGACTAAAGTCGGGGATTCTCCATCACTACTGCTAGCTTCCTTTTCTCTTTTCCCTCCCTGTCCTGGCTCTTCCGGCGGAGCCGACGGCGCAACTTCCAAATCAATATTTCCATTATTCATTTCCCCATAATACTTATTATTCTCTATTGCCTGATGCTGTATACAGTGTCCCTCCTTAGTACATGCACAACAACGTTCCTCAGTTGAAACCTCAAGCACCATTATTCCACAAGCATGCTGCCATTCAGGCTTTCGGCGCAAATAAAAGAATAATTCCACATACGGCAGTTCATCATATTTTCCTTCCCGCTTACAGAATAGCATCAATTGTAAAATTGTATTATATTGCAATGTTCCATTCTCAGGCCAAGTTTCTTGGTCCTCTAGCTTATACTGTGGCCACCAAATATTACAATAATCAATCAGCTTTCCTTTCCGCATTTCTTGACCAAAACCTCCCTCTTTCCAGTGTGCTAGCAAACACCCCAGCGGGGATGTCCGCGGGATAGGTACATCTTTTCCCAGAATTCCTTTGATCTTTTTCATTTTGAGCTTATGATACAAACCCAAAAGCTGCCAGAGCAGCAGCACACTTTCCCAGAAGCTGCCGGAGCAGCAGCGTGCTCTCCCAAAAGCTGCCGGAGCAGCAGCACGCTTTCCCAAAAGCTGCCGGAGCAGCAGCACACTCTCCCAAAAGCTGCCGGAGCAGCAGCGTGCTCTCCCAGAAGCTGCCGGAGCAGCAGCACGCTTTCCCAAAAGCTGCCGGAGCAGCAGCGTGCTCTCCCAAAAGCTGCCGGAGCAGCAGCACACTTTCCCAGAAGCTGCCGGAGCAGCAGCGTGCTTACTACATACCAATAATACCAAGTGCTGACCCTTCAGCACAAACCAATACAATTACCAATACCAAACCACCAATGCCGAACCTGCAGAGCTTTCGCTCTGTCTAACGGACGGCGCCTAGGCTTACCCCGGGAGCTCCCTGCCCAACCGAGCGTGGCTTTCGCCGCGTCTGACCGGCAGGCTTTCGCAACCAAATCGGTACCGAATACCCAAAGTTGAAAGCACCTTTGCTTACCACTCCAGTGGTACGTCGTGAGCAGCGGAGGTCGGTCGTGGTCGACTGCTCCCCGAGAATCCCTTCAGTGCCGGCTGGAGCGAAACCGAGACACGAGCCGCCTCAGCAGTGCCCACGCTGTCCCACCTGGGTCGCCAAAATGTTAGCGTAGCAACCACATAACCACCAAGTGATTATATGAAGGTGCTTTATTCAGCGCTGGAAGCCGGGGCAGGTGCCCAAATCTGGCTTCAAGTCCCGTTACTTCCCAGCCGTTATTTATACATACAATATTGCGTCAGGTATACATATTCATTACAGGTTGCAACATCAGCCTCGCTTTTCATTCTAATTAGCTCCCCTCCCCTTTGCACATGCGTGGCGCACTCTGGTGGTCGTCCAGGTGGTCGTCCAGATGAAGTAAGGAGTCTTCCTCTCCGCTAAACTTTTCACCTTTCTTACTCGACGCATGCTCCCTCCGCTTCTTGGTTCTGCTTCAACTCATTTCATCATTTCCAGGCCCTTATCCAAGGTCAGGTTGTACCTGTTCCCTCCCAAGGTTCCCCTTCAATGATTCTTTTGATTGTTCAATGTACTCCCTAAGTATCCAGTATACATAGATTAATTGATAATGTAAGTACATTTGGCAATGCTTAATTATACTGTAGGTCCCATTACCTAAGAGACATTAGTAAAACATCCATTCGATTCTCCCCAACACTAACACAGAGACTGCACTGGCACCACTGGGGATGCAGTGCAGTGAGTCCAGAGAGGGCACTGGCACCACTGGCGATGCACTGCAGTGAGTCCAGAGAGTGCACTGGCACCACTGGGGATGCAGAGCAGTGAGTCCAGAGAGTGCACTGGCACCACCTGGGATGCAGTGCAGTGAGTCCAGAGAGTGCACCGTCACCACTGGTGATGCAGTGCAGTGACTCCAGAGAGTGCACTGGCACCACTGGAGTTGCAGTGCAGTGAGTCCAGAGAGTGCACTGGAACCACTGGGGATGCAGCGCAGTGACTCCAGACGGTGCACTAGCACCACTGGGGATGCACTGCAGTGACTCCAGAGAGTTCTCTGGCACCACTGGGGATGCAGTTAGTGAGTCCAGAGAGTGCACTGGAACCACTGGGGATGCAGCGCAGTGACTCCAGACAGTGCACTAGCACCACTGGGGATGCACTGCAGTGAGTCCAGAGAGTGCATTGGCACCGCTGGGGATGCACTGCAGTGACTCCAGAGAGTGCACTGGCACCACTGGGGATGCACTGCAGTGAGTCCAGATATTAGCGTAGCAACCACATAATCACCAAGTGATTATATGAAGGTGCTTTATTCAGCGCTGGAAGCCGGGGCAGGTGCCCAAATCTGGCTTCAAGTCCCGTTACTTCCCAGCCGTTTTTTTATACATACAATATTGCGTCAGGTATACATATTCATTACGGGTTGCAACATCAGCCTCGCTTTTCATTCTAATTAGCTCCCCTCCCCTTTGCACATGCGTGGCGCACTCTGGTGGTCGTCCAGGTGGTCGTCCAGATGAAGTAAGGAGTCTTCCTCTCCGCTAAACTTTTCACCTTTCTTACTCGACGCATGCTCCCTCCGCTTCTTGGTTCTGCTTCAACTCATTTCATCATTTCCAGGCCCTTATCCAAGGTCAGGTTGTACCTGTTCCCTCCCAGGGTTCCTTTTCAATGATTCTTTTGATTGTTCAATGTACTCCCTAAGTATCCAGTATACATAGATTAATTGATAATGTAAGTACATTTGGCAATGCTTAATTATACTGATAGGTCCCATTACCTAAGAGACATTAGTAAAACATCCATTCGATTCTCCCCAACACTAACATTCCCCCCCTTTGAAAATACTTCACTCATAGCAAGAGCAAGTATTTTCATTACTGTTAGGTTGAATCAGGTTAGTAGAGGTTAGTGAGTATAACTTGATATAGAGATTAGTAAGTATAATCTTAACGCATCTTCGTTAGTCTACTATCTTATTGATTCCTCTATGCCTGCTTGTTAACGCTAGTACTATAGGATGGGGGTGGAGTAAGTGGGATAGGGTGTTCTGGGTGATTCCCAGTAACCTACTAACGTCCTTGACCACGTTGGCAATGAAATGTGGTCCCCTGTCTGAAGAAATACCCAACGGTACACCAAATCTAGGGATTATTTCCCGTAGTAACCATTTTACCGTTTCCTTTGCTTAGTTGGTGTGACAGGGAAGGGCCTCTGGCCATCCTGAAAAAGTATCAACCCCTACCAATCGGTATTTATAACCTCTTGCTTTAGGCAGTTCCACGAAGTCTATTTGCCAGTAATCTCCAGGCTCTATTCCAGCTCTAGTTCTTCCCATCTCAGCATGTTTCCTTGCTACCGGATTATTCTTTAAGCAAAGCTCACATTTTGACATTACTGACTTTGCCATTGTTAACATGTGTACCGAGATGACACCTCGTTTCAAATAGGTCACCATTGCTTCTGCACCCCAGTGACATTCATTATGTTTTATTTGTAAGAGTTCTCGCATTATTATAGGAGGTACTATGAGTTGTCCTGTCGTAGTCACATACCACCCGTCAGGATTCTTCTGGGCCTTCATCAAATTTGCAAGTCTCTCATCTTCCGCTGAATACTTTGGGTCTTTAGGTAATTTAAAACAAGAGAGGCCTACCTTCGATGGAATTAGAGCCATTACTTTCCATACTTCACGTGCAACCTTCCGGGCCGTCAAATCCGCCAGTCTGTTACCTTCTGCAATCTCTGACACCCCTCCTTGATGAGCTTTACAATGCATTATGGCCACCTGTTGGGGTTTCTGTACAGCTGTTATTAATTTCAATATTTCTTCCTGGTATTTTATATTAGTCCCTTGTGAGGATAGCATTCCCCTTTCTTTCCATAATGCCCCATGTACGTGGACTACCCCGAATGCATATTTTGAATCTGTCCAAATATTCACGTTCTTACCCTCGCTTAGTTCCAGGGCTCGTGTCAGGGCGACTATTTCTGCTCGTTGGGCTGAAGTCCCCGGAGGTAGGGAATTTGCCTCAATCACTACCTTTGATGTAGTTGCCGCGTATCCTGCATAACGAGTCCCATTTTCCACAAAGCTGCTTCCATCCGTGAAAAGTTCCCAATCCGGTCTCCCCCGAGGCTGATCCTTTAAGTCTGTTCTGCTGGCATAGGTATGTTCGATGATCTCCACGCAATCATGACTGAGGTCTCCTTCCTCCGTAGTTGTTCCTAGAAACACTGCTGGGTTCAATAAGTTAGTAGTTCTTAAGATTACATCATCTTGCTCAATTAGTATAGCTTGATATTTCATCATTCGGCTGGGCCATAGCCAATGGCCCCCCTTTTGCTCCAATACCGTAGTCACCATCTGTGGCACGAACACTCAATTTGCTTCCCTAATGTGAGCTTCCTGGCTTCCTGTATTAAAAGGACTGTGGCTGCCACGGCCCTTAAACACGAGGGCCATCCAGCGCTTACTGCATCCAATTGTTTAGAAAAATACCCCACAGGTCTTTTCCAGCTCCCAAGTCGCTGGGTCAGTACTCCTAATGCCAATCGTTGTCTCTCATGCACAAACAGCTGGAAGTCCTTTGATAAGTCCGGGGCATGGCATTCTGTACCCCGACTTGTACCCAATCTTGATATCTCTTCAGCCTCCTTATTCCATCCCCTGTGTTATAATCCCATTGGGGATCCTCGGTGGGGAAGTTTTGATCTAGATTTCCAAGCACTAATCCATTTCGTATATCTTCTCGGGCTCTCTCTCTGGCTGCCCGCAATACCACGTCTTTTTCTGTCGAGTCCATCAAAGTATCCAGGATCACCTGGAGATCATCCCAATCGGGATTTTGGGTTTTAATTATCATTTTCATTACCCTAGCTACTTTATCTGGGTTTTCCCTGTAGGTGCCGGCTGCTTGTTTCCATATCATTAAATCCCCAGCTGAAAAAGGCACCTTAACATATACCGGTCCTTCTGTCCCCACTCCTTGCCTGAGGGGAGCGATTATTTTCCCTCCCTGTTCATTTATAGTTTCTCCTGCCCTTCGCTGTTGCCGGGTCCTATGTGACACAGGGGAGACTAAAGTCGGGGATTCTCCATCACTACTGCTAGCTTCCTTTTCTCTTTTCCCTCCCTGTCCTGGCTCTTCCGGCGGAGCCGACGGCGCAACTTCCAAATCAATATTTCCATTATTCATTTCCCCATAATACTTATTATTCTCTATTGCCTGATGCTGTATACAGTGTCCCTCCTTAGTACATGCACAACAACGTTCCTCAGTTGAAACCTCAAGCACCATTATTCCACAAGCATGCTGCCATTCAGGCTTTCGGCGCAAATAAAAGAATAATTCCACATACGGCAGTTCATCATATTTTCCTTCCCGCTTACAGAATAGCATCAATTGTAAAATTGTATTATATTGCAATGTTCCATTCTCAGGCCAAGTTTCTTGGTCCTCTAGCTTATACTGTGGCCACCAAATATTACAATAATCAATCAGCTTTCCTTTCCGCATTTCTTGACCAAAACCTCCCTCTTTCCAGTGTGCTAGCAAACACCCCAGCGGGGATGTCCGCGGGATAGGTACATCTTTTCCCAGAATTCCTTTGATCTTTTTCATTTTGAGCTTATGATACAAACCCAAACGCTGCCAGAGCAGCAGCACACTTTCCCAGAAGCTGCCGGAGCAGCAGTACACTCTCCCAAAAGCTGCCGGAGCAGCAGCGTGCTCTCCCAGAATCTGCCGGAGCAGCAGCACGCTTTCCCAAAAGCTGCCGGAGCAGCAGCATGCTCTCCCAAAAGCTGCCGGAGCAGCAGCACGCTTTCCCAAAAGCTACCGGAGCAGCAGCACGCTTTCCCAAAAGCTGCCGGAGCAGCAGCACACTCTCCCAAAAGCTGCCGGAGCAGCAGCGTGCTCTCCCAGAAGCTGCCGGAGCAGCAGCACGCTTTCCCAAAAGCTGCCGGAGCAGCAGCGTGCTCTCCCAAAAGCTGCCGGAGCAGCAGCACGCTTTCCCAAAAGCTGCCGGAGCAGCAGCACACTCTCCCAAAAGCTGCCGGAGCAGCAGCGTGCTATCCCAGAAGCTGCCGGAGCAGCAGCACGCTTTCCCAAAAGCTGCCGGAGCAGCAGCGTGCTCTCCCAAAAGCTGCCGGAGCAGCAGCACACTCTCCCAAAAGCTGCCGGAGCAGCAGCGTGCTCTCCCAGAAGCTGCCGGAACAGCAGCACGCTTTCCCAAAAGCTGCCGGAGCAGCAGCGTGCTCTCCCAAAAGCTGCCGGAGCAGCAGCACGCTTTCCCAGAAGCTGCCGGAGCAGCAGCGTGCTTACTACATACCAATAATACCAAGTGCTGACCCTTCAGCACAAACCAATACAATTACCAATACCAAACCACCAATGCCGAACCTGCAGAGCTTTCGCTCTGTCTAACGGACGGCGCCTAGGCTTACCCCGGGAGCTCCCTGCCCAACCGAGCGTGGCTTTCGCCGCGTCTGACCGGCAGGCTTTCGCAACCAAATCGGTACCGAATACCCAAAGTTGAAAGCACCTTTGCTTACCACTCCAGTGGTACGTCGTGAGCAGCGGAGGTCGGTCGTGGTCGACTGCTCCCCGAGAATCCCTTCAGTGCCGGCTGGAGCGAAACCGAGACACGAGCCGCCTCAGCAGTGCCCACGCTGTCCCACCTGGGTCGCCAAAATGTTAGCGTAGCAACCACATAACCACCAAGTGATTATATGAAGGTGCTTTATTCAGCGCTGGAAGCCGGGGCAGGTGCCCAAATCTGGCTTCAAGTCCCGTTACTTCCCAGCCGTTATTTATACATACAATATTGCGTCAGGTATACATATTCATTACAGGTTGCAACAGCAGCCTCGCTTTTCATTCTAATTAGCTCCCCTCCCCTTTGCACATGCGTGGCGCACTCTGGTGGTCGTCCAGGTGGTCGTCCAGATGAAGTAAGGAGTCTTCCTCTCCGCTAAACTTTTCACCTTTCTTACTCGATGCATGCTCCCTCCGCTTCTTGGTTCTGCTTCAACTCATTTCATCATTTCCAGGCCCTTATCCAAGGTCAGGTTGTACCTGTTCCCTCCCAAGGTTCCCCTTCAATGACTCTTTTGATTGTTCAATGTACTCCCTAAGTATCCAGTATACATAGATTAATTGATAATGTAAGTACATTTGGCAATGCTTAATGATACTGTAGGTCCCATTACTTAAGAGACATTACATCCATTCGATTCTCCCCAACACTAACACAGAGACTGCACTGGCACCACTGGGGATGCAGTGCAGTGAGTCCAGAGAGTGCACTGGCACCACTGGCGATGCAGTACAGTGAGTCCAGAGAGTGCACTGGCACCACTGGGGATGCAGTGCAGTGAGTCCAGAGAGTGCACTGGCACCACTGGTGATGCAGTGCAGTGAGTCCAGAGAGTGCACTGGCACGACTGGGGATGCAGTGCAGTGAGTCCAGAGAGTGCACTGGCACCACTGGGGATGCAGTGCAGTGAGTCCACAGGGGGCACTGGCACCACTGGGGATGCAGTGCAGTGACTCCAGAGAGTGCACTGTCACCACTGGGGATGCAGTACAGTGAGTCCAGAGAGTGCACTGGCACCACTGGGGATGCAGTACAGTGAGTCCAGAGAGTGCACTGGCACCACTGGGGATGCAGTGCAGTGAGTAAAGAGAGTGCACTGGCACCACTGTGGATGCAGTGCAGTGAGTCCAGAGAGTGCACTGGTACCAATGGGGATGGACTGCAGTGAGTCCAGAGAGTGCACTGGCACCACTGGGGATGCAGTGCAGTGAGTCCAGAGAGTGCACTGGCACCACTGGGGATGCAGTGCAGTGAGTCCAGAGAGTGCACTGGCACCACTGGGGATGCAGTGCAGTGAGTCCAGAGAGTGCACTGGCACCACTGGGGATGCACTGCAGTGAGTCCAGAGAGTGCACTGGCACCACTGGGATGCAGTGCACTGAGTCCACAGAGTGCACTGGCACCACAGGGGATACACTGCAGTGAGTCCAGAGAGTGCACTGGCACCACTGGGGATGCAGTGCCGTAAGTGCAGAGAGTGCACTGGCACCGCTGCGGTTGCACCCCGGTGTTTTCAGAGAGTGCAGTGACACCACTGGGGATGCAGTGCAGTGAGTCCAGAGAGTGCACTGGCACCACGGGGTATGCAGTGCAGTGAGTCCAGAGAGTGCACTGTTACCACTGGGGATGCAGTGCAGTGAGTCCAGAGAGTGCACTGGCACCACTGGGGATGCAGTGCAGTGAGTCCAGAGAGTGCACTGGCACCTTGGGGATACAGTTCATTGAGTCCAGAGAGTGCACTGGCACCACTGGGGATGCAGTGCAGTGAGTCCACAGAGTACACTGGCACCACTGGTGATGCAGTGCAGTGAGTCCAGAGAGTGCACTGGCACCACTGGGGATGCAGTGCAGTGAGTCCAGAGAGTGCAGTGGCACCATTGGGGATGCAGTGCAGTGAGTCCAGAGAGTGCACTGGCACCACTGGTGATGCAGTGCAATGAGTCCAGAGAGCCACTGGCACCACTGGGGATGCAGTGCATTTAGTCCAAAGAGTGAACTGGCACCACTGGGGATGCAGTGCACTGAGTCCAGAGAGGGCACTGTCAGCATTGGGGATGCAGTGCAGTGAGTCCAGAGAGTGCACTGGCACCACTGGGGATGCAGTGCAGTGAGACCAGAGACTTCACAGGCACCACTGGGGATGCAGTGCAGTGAGTCCAGAGAGTGCACTGGCACCACTGGGGATGCAGTGCAGTGAGTGCAGAGAGTGCACTGGCACAAAAGGGAATGCACTGCAGTGAGTCCAGAGAGTGCACTGGCACCACTGGGGATGCAGTGCAGTGAGTCCAGAGAGTGCACTGGCACCACTGGGGATGCACTGCAGTGAGTCCAGAGAGTGCAGTGGCACCACTGGGGATGCAGTCCACTGAGTCCAGAGAGTACACTGGCACCACTGGGGATGCAGTGCAGTGAGTCCAGAGAGTGCACTGTCAGCACTGGGGATGCAGTGCAGTGATTCCAGAGAGTGCACTGGCACCAACTGGAGCTGCACTGCTGTGAGTCCTGAGATTGCACTGGCACCACTGGGGATGCACTGCAGTGAGTCCAGAGACTTCACAGGCACCACTGGGGATGCAGTACAGTGAGTCCAGAGAGTGCACTGGCACCACTGGGGATTCAGTTCAGTGAGTCCAGAGAGTGAACTGGCACCACTGGGGATGTAGTTCAGTGAGTTCAGAGAGTGCACTAGCACCTCTGGGGATGCACCCCGGTGAGTCCAGAGAGTGCACTGGCACCACTGGGGATGCACCCCGGCAAGTCCAGAGAGTGCACTGTCACCACTGGGGATGCAGTGCAGTGAGTCCAGAGAGTGCACTGGCACCACTGGGGATGCAGTGCAGTGAGTCCAGAGAGTGCACTGGCACCACTGGGGATGCAGTGCAGTGAGTCCAGAGAGTGCACTGGTACCACTGGGGATGCAGTGCAGTGAGTCCAGAGAGGGCACTGGCACCACTGGCGATGCACTGCAGTGAGTCCAGAGAGTGCACTGGCACCACTGGGGATGCAGAGCAGTGAGTCCAGAGAGTGCACTAGCACCACCTGGGATGCAGTGCAGTGAGTCCAGAGAGTGCACCGTCACCACTGGTGATGCAGTGCAGTGACTCCAGAGAGTGCACTGGCACCACTGGAGTTGCAGTGCAGTGAGTCCCCAGTGGTGCCAGTGCACTCTCTGGACTCACTGCACTGCATCCGCAGTGGTGCCAGTGCACTCTCTGGACTCACTGCAGTGCATCCCCAGTAGTGCCAGTGCACTCTCTGGACTCACTGCGCTGCATCCCCAGTGGTGCCAGTGCACTCTCTGGACTCACTGCGCTGCATCCCCAGTGGTGCCAGTGCACTCTCTGGACTCACTGCACTGCATCCCCAGTGGTGCCAGTGCACTCTCTGCACTCACTGCACTGCATCCCCAGTGGTGCCAGGGCACTCTCCGGACTCACTGCAGTGCATCCGCAGTGGTGCCAGTGCACTCTTTCGAGTCACTGCAGTGCATCCCCAGTGGTGCCAGTGCACTCTCTGGACTCACTGCAGTGCATCCCCAGTGCTGCCAGTGCACTCTCTGGACTCACTGCAGTGCATCCCCAGTGGTGCCAGTGCACTCTCTGGACTCACTGCACTGCATCCCCAGTGGTGCCAGTGCACTCTCCGGAATCACTGCACTGCATCCCCAGTGGTGTCAGTGCACTCTCTGGACTCACTGCAGTGCATCCCCAGTGGTGCCCGTGCACTCTCTGGAATCACTGCAGTGCATCCCCAGTGGTGCCAGTGCACTCTCTGGAGTCACTGCACTGCATCCCCAGTGGTGCCTGTGCAGTCTCTGGACTCACTACAGTTCATCCCCAGTGGAGCCTGTGCACTCTCTGGACTCACTGCACTGCATCCCCAGTGGTGCCAGGGCACTCTCTGGACTCACTGCACTCCATCCCCACTGGTGCCAGTCCACTCTCTGGACTCACTGCACTGCATCCCCAGTGGTGCCAGTGCACTCTCTGCACTCATGCACTGCATACCCAGTGGTGCCAGTGCACTCTTTGGACTCACTGCACTGCATGAACAGTGGTGCCAGTGCACTCTCTGGACTCACTGCACTGCATCACCAGTGGTGCCAGTGCACTCTCTGGACTCACTGCAGTGCATCCCCAGTGCTGCCAGTGCACTCTCTGGACTCACTGCACTCCATCGCCAGTGGTGCCAGTGCACTCTCTGGACTCACTGCACTGCATCACCAGTGGTGCCAGTGCACTCTCTGGACTCAGTGCACTGCATCCCCAGTGGTGCCAGTGCACTCTCTGGACTCACTGCATTGCATCCCCAGTGGTGCCAGTGCACTCTCTGGACTCACTGCACTGCATCCCCAGTGGTGCCACTGCACTCTCTGGACTCACTGCACTGCATCCCCAGTGGTGCCAGGGCACTCTCCGGACTCACTGCAGTGCATCCGCAGTGGTGCCAGTGCACTCTTTCGAGTCACTGCAGTGCATCTCCAGTGGTGCCAGTGCACTCTCTGGACTCACTGCACTGCATCCCCAGTGGTGCCAGTGCACTCTCTGGAGTCACTGCACTGCATCCCCAGTGGTGCCACTGCACTCTCTGGACTCACTGCACTGCATCCCCAGTGGTGCCAGTGCACTCTCTGGAATCACTGCAGTGCATCCCCTGTGGTGCCAGTGCACTCTCTGGACTCACTGCACTGCATCACCTGTGGTGCCAGTGCACTCTCTGGACTCACTGCACTGCATCCCCAGTGGTGCCAGTGCACTCTCTGAACTCACCGCACTGCATCCCCAGTGGTGTCAGTGCACTCTCTGGACTCACTGCACTGCATCCCCTGTGGTGCCAGTGCACTCTGTGGGCTCATCGCATTGCATCCCCAGTGGTGCCAGTGCACTCTCTGGACTCACTGCACTGCATCCCCAGTGGTGCCAGTGCACTCTCTGCCCTCACTGCAGTGCATCCCCAGAGGTGCCAGTGCACTCTCTGCAGTCACTGCACTGCATCCCCAGTGGTGCCACTGCACTCTCGGCCCTCACTGCAGTGCATCCCCAGTGGTGCCAGTGCACTCTCTGGACTCACTGCACTGCATCCCCAGTGGTGCCAGTGCACTCTCTGGACTCACCGCATTGCATCCCCAGTGGTGCCAGTGCACTCTCTGGACTCACTGCACTGCATCCCCAGTGGTGCCAGTGCACTCTCTGGAGTCACTGCACTGCATCCTCAGTGGTGCCAGTGCACTCTCTGGACTCACTGCACTGCATCCCCAGTGGTGCCAGGGCACTCTCTGGACTCACTGCACTGCATCCCCAGTGGTCCCAGTGCACTCTCTGCCCTCACTGCATTGCATCCCCAGTGGTGCCAGTGCACTCTCTGCACTCACTGCAGTGCATCCCCAGTGGTGCCAGTGCAATCTCTGGGCTCACCGGGGTGCATCCCCAGTGGTGCCAGTGCACTCTCTGGACTCACTGCACTGCATCACCTGTGGTGCCAGTGCACTCTCTGGACTCACTGCAGTGCATCCCCAGTGGTGCCAGTGCACTCTCTGCACTCACTGCAC
The DNA here is from genome assembly GCF_040182565.1 of Anser cygnoides. Lineage (NCBI taxonomy): Eukaryota > Metazoa > Chordata > Aves > Anseriformes > Anatidae > Anser > Anser cygnoides. The sequence continues at coordinate 243,739 of NW_027103076.1, read as the reverse complement.
TGCATCCCCAGTGGTGCCAGTGCACTCTCTGGACTCACTGCACTGCATCCCCAGTGGTGTTAGTGCACTCTCTGGACTCACTGCAGTGCATCCGCAGTGGTGCCAGTGCACTCTCTGGACTCACTGCACTGCATCCCCAGTAGTGCCAGTGCACTCTGTGGACTCACTGCCGGGGTGCATCCCCAGTGGTGCCAGTGCACTCTGTGGACTCACTGCACTGCATCCCCAGTGGTGCCAGTGCACTCTCTGCACTCACTGCACTGCATCCCCAGTGGTGCCAGTGCACTATCTGGACTCATTGCAGTGCATCCTCAGTGGTGCCAGTGCACTCTCTGAGTCACTGCACTGCATTCCCAGTGGTGCCAGTGCACTCTCTGGACTCACTGCAGTGCATCCCCAGGGGTGCCAGTGCACTCTCTGGACTCACTGCACTGCATTCCCAGTGGTGCCAGTGCACTCTCTGGAGTCACTGCACTGCATCCCCAGTGGTGCCACTGCACTCTCTGGACTCACTGCACTGCATCCCCAGTGGTGCCAGTGCACTCTCTGGAATCACTGCAGTGCATCCCCTGTGGTGCCAGTGCACTCTCTGGACTCACTGCACTGCATCACCTGTGGTGCCAGTGCACTCTCTGGACTCAACTGCACTGCATCCCCAGTGGTGCCCGTGCACTCTCTGGACTCACTGCAGTGCATCCCCACTGGTGCCAGTGCACTCTCTGGACTCACTGCATTGCATCCCCAGTGGTGCCAGAGCACTCTCTGGACTCACTGCACTGCATCCCCAGTGGTGCCAGTGCACTCTATGGACTCACTGCACTGCATCCCCAGTGGTGCCTTTGCAGTCTCTGGACTCACTACTGTTCATCCCCAGTTGAGCCAGTGCACTCTCTGGACTGACTGCACTCCATCCACACTGGTGCCAGTGCACTCTCTGGACTCACTGCACTCCATCCCAACTGGTGCCAGTCCACTCTCTGGACTCACTGCACTGCATCCCCAGTGGTGCCAGTGCACTCTCTGCACTCATGCACTGCATCCCCAGTGGTGCCAGTGCACTCTCTGGACTCACTGCACTCCATCGCCAGTGGTGCCAGTGCACTCTCTGGACTCACTGCACTGCATCACCAGTGGTGCCAGTGCACTCTCTGGACTCAGTGCACTGCATCCCCAGTGGTGCCAGTGCACTCTCTGGACTCACTGCATTGCATCCCCAGTGGTGCCAGTGCACTCTCTGGACTCACTGCACTGCATCCCCAGTGGTGCCACTGCACTCTCTGGACTCACTGCACTGCATCCCCAGTGGTGCCAGGGCACTCTCCGGACTCACTGCAGTGCATCCGCAGTGGTGCCAGTGCACTCTTTCGAGTCACTGCAGTGCATCTCCAGTGGTGCCAGTGCACTCTCTGGACTCACTGCACTGCATCCCCAGTGGTGCCAGTGCACTCTCTGGAGTCACTGCACTGCATCCCCAGTGGTGCCACTGCACTCTCTGGACTCACTGCACTGCATCCCCAGTGGTGCCAGTGCACTCTCTGGAATCACTGCAGTGCATCCCCTGTGGTGCCAGTGCACTCTCTGGACTCACTGCACTGCATCACCTGTGGTGCCAGTGCACTCTCTGGACTCACTGCACTGCATCCCCAGTGGTGCCAGTGCACTCTCTGAACTCACCGCACTGCATCCCCAGTGGTGTCAGTGCACTCTCTGGACTCACTGCACTGCATCCCCTGTGGTGCCAGTGCACTCTGTGGGCTCATCGCATTGCATCCCCAGTGGTGCCAGTGCACTCTCTGGACTCACTGCACTGCATCCCCAGTGGTGCCAGTGCACTCTCTGCCCTCACTGCAGTGCATCCCCAGAGGTGCCAGTGCACTCTCTGCAGTCACTGCACTGCATCCCCAGTGGTGCCACTGCACTCTCGGCCCTCACTGCAGTGCATCCCCAGTGGTGCCAGTGCACTCTCTGGACTCACTGCACTGCATCCCCAGTGGTGCCAGTGCACTCTCTGGACTCACCGCATTGCATCCCCAGTGGTGCCAGTGCACTCTCTGGACTCACTGCACTGCATCCCCAGTGGTGCCAGTGCACTCTCTGGAGTCACTGCACTGCATCCTCAGTGGTGCCAGTGCACTCTCTGGACTCACTGCACTGCATCCCCAGTGGTGCCAGGGCACTCTCTGGACTCACTGCACTGCATCCCCAGTGGTCCCAGTGCACTCTCTGCCCTCACTGCATTGCATCCCCAGTGGTGCCAGTGCACTCTCTGCACTCACTGCAGTGCATCCCCAGTGGTGCCAGTGCAATCTCTGGGCTCACCGGGGTGCATCCCCAGTGGTGCCAGTGCACTCTCTGGACTCACTGCACTGCATCACCTGTGGTGCCAGTGCACTCTCTGGACTCACTGCAGTGCATCCCCAGTGGTGCCAGTGCACTCTCTGCACTCACTGCACTGCATCCCCAGTGGTGCCAGTGCACTCTCTGGACTCACTGCACTGCATCCCCAGTGGTGTTAGTGCACTCTCTGGACTCACTGCAGTGCATCCGCAGTGGTGCCAGTGCACTCTCTGGACTCACTGCACTGCATCCCCAGTAGTGCCAGTGCACTCTGTGGACTCACTGCCGGGGTGCATCCCCAGTGGTGCCAGTGCACTCTCTGGACTCACTGCACTGCATCCCCAGTGGTGCCAGTGCACTCTCTGCACTCACTGCACTGCATCCCCAGTGGTGCCAGTGCACTATCTGGACTCATTGCAGTGCATCCTCAGTGGTGCCAGTGCACTCTCTGAGTCACTGCACTGCATTCCCAGTGGTGCCAGTGCACTCTCTGGACTCACTGCAGTGCATCCCCAGGGGTGCCAGTGCACTCTCTGGACTCACTGCACTGCATTCCCAGTGGTGCCAGTGCACTCTCTGGACTCACTGCAGTGCATCCCCAGGGGTGCCAGTGCACTCTCTGGACTCACTGCACTGCAACCCCAGTGGTGCCAGTGCACTCTCTGGACTCACCGCACTGCATCCCCAGTGGTGCCAGTGCACTCTCTGGACTCACTGCACTGCATCCCCAAGGTGCCAGTGCACTCTCTGGACTCAACTGCACTGCATCCCCAGTGGTGCCCGTGCACTCTCTGGACTCACTGCAGTGCATCCCCACTGGTGCCAGTGCACTCTCTGGACTCACTGCATTGCATCCCCAGTGGTGCCAGAGCACTCTCTGGACTCACTGCACTGCATCCCCAGTGGTGCCAGTGCACTCTATGGACTCACTGCACTGCATCCCCAGTGGTGCCTTTGCAGTCTCTGGACTCACTACAGTTCATCCCCAGTTGAGCCAGTGCACTCTCTGGACTGACTGCACTCCATCCACACTGGTGCCAGTGCACTCTCTGGACTCACTGCACTCCATCCCAACTGGTGCCAGTCCACTCTCTGGACTCACTGCACTGCATCCCCAGTGGTGCCAGTGCACTCTCTGCACTCATGCACTGCATACCCAGTGGTGCCAGTGCACTCTTTGGACTCACTGCACTGCATGAAGAGTGGTGCCAGTGCACTCTCTGGACTCACTGCACTGCATCCCCAGTGGTGCCAGTGTAGTCTCTGGACTCACTGTAGTGCATCCCCAGTGGTGCCAGTGCAATCTCAGGACTCACTGTACTGCATCCACACTGGTGCCAGTGCACTCTCTGGACTCACTGCAGTGCATCCCCAGTGGTGCCAGTGCACTCTCTGGAGTCACTGCAGTGTATCCCCAGTGGTGCCAGTGCACTCTCTGGACTCACTGAACTGCATCCCCAGTGGTGCCAGAGCACTCTCTGGACTGACTGCAGTACATTCCCAGTGCTGCCAGTGCACTCTCTGGACTCACTGCACTGCATCGCCAGTGGTGCCTGTGCACTCTCTGGACTCACTGCACTGCATCCCCAGTGGTGCCAGTGCACTCTCTGGAGTCACTACACTGCATCAACAGTGGTGCCTCTGCACTCTCTGGAGTCACTGTACTGCATCCCCAGTGGTGCCAGTGCACTCTCTGGACTCACTGTAGTGCATCCCCAGTGGTGCCAGTGCACTCTCTGGACTCACTGCACTGCATCCCCAGTGGTGCCAGTGCACTCTCTGGACTCACTGCACTGCATCCCCAGTGGTGCCAGTGCACTCTCTGGACCCACTGCAGTGCATCCCCACTGGTGCCAGTGCACTCTCTGGACTCACTGCACTGCATCCCCAGTGGTGCCAGTGCACTCTCTGGACTCACTGCACTGCATCCCCAGTGGTGCCACTGCACTCTCTGGACTCACTGCACTGCATCACCAGTGGTGCCAGGGCACTCTCCGGACTCACTGCAGTGCATCCCCAGTGGAGCCAGTGCACTCTCTGGACTCACTGCAGTGCATCCCCAGTGCTGCCAGTGCACTCTCTGGACTCACTGCAGTGCATCCCCAGTGGTGCCAGTGCACTCTCTGGACTCACTGCACTGCATCCCCAGTGGTGCCAGTGCACTCTCCGGAATCACTGCACTGCATCCCCAGTGGTGTCAGTGCACTCTCTGGACTCACTGCAGTGCATCCCCAGTGGTGCCCGTGCACTCTCTGGACTCACTGCAGTGCATCTCCAGTGGTGCCAGTGCACTCTCTGGACTCACTGCATTGCATCCCCAGTGGTGCCAGTGCACTCTCTGCACTCACTGCACTGCATCCCCAGTGGTGCCAGTGCACTCTCTGGAGTCACTGCACTGCATCCCCAGTGGTGCCTGTGCAGTCTCTGGACTCACTTCAGTTCATCCCCAGTGGAGCCAGTGCACTCTCTGGACTCACTGCACTGCATCACCAGTGGTGCCAGTGCACTCTCTGGACTCACTGCACTCCATCCCCACTGGTGCCAGTCCACTCTCTGGACTCACTGCACTACATCCCCAGTGGTGCCAGTGGACTCTCTGCACTCATGCACTGCATACCCAGTGGTGCCAGTGCACTCTGTGGACTCACTGCACTGCATGAACAGTGGTGCCAGTGCACTCTCTGGACTCACTGCACTGCATCCCCAGTGGTGCCAGTGTAGTCTCTGGACTCACTGTAGTGCATCCCCAGTGGTGCCAGTGCAATCTCAGGACTCACTGCAGTGTAGCTCCAGTTGGTTCCAGTGCAGTCTCTGGACTCACTGCACTGCATCCCCAGTGGTGCCAGTGCACTCTCTGGACTCACTGCAGTGCATCCCCAGTGGTGCCTGTGCACTCTCTGGAGTCACTGCAGTGTATCCCCAGTGGTGCCAGTGCACTCTCTGGACTCACTGCACTGCATCCCCAGTGGTGCCAGAGCACTCTCTGGACTCACTGCAGTGCATTCCCAGTGCTGCCAGTGCACTCTCTGGACTCACTGCACTGCATCACCAGTGGTGCCAGTGCACTCTCTGGACTCAGTGCACTGAATCCCCAGTGGTGCCAGTGCACTCTCTGGACTCACCGCAGTGCAGCCCAAGTGGTGCCAGTGCACTCTCTTGACTCACTGCAGTGCAGCCCCTTAGGTGCCAGTGCACTCTCTGAACTCACTGCAGTGCATTCCCAGTGGTGCCAGCGCACTCTCTGGACGCCTTGCAGTGAATCCCCAGTGGTGCCAGTGCACTCTCTGGACTCACTGCACTAAATCCCCAGTGGTGCCAGTTCACTCTCTGGACTCACTGAACTGAATCCCCAGTGCTGCCAGTGGACTATCTGGACCTACTGCACTGAATTCCCAGTGGTGCCTGTGAAGTCTCTGGACTCACTGCAGTGCATCCCCATTTGTGCCAGAGAACTCTCTGGACTCACTGCAGTGCATCCCCAGTGGTGCCAGTGCAATCTCAGGACTCACAGCAGTGCAGCTCCATTTGGTGCCAGTGCACTCTCTGGACTCACTGCACTGCATCCCCAGTGGAGCCAGTGCACTCTCTGGACTCACTGCACTCCATCCCCAGTGGTGCCAGTACACTCTCTGGACTCACTGCAGTGCATCCCCAGTGGTGCCAGTGCACTCTCTGGTCTCACTGCACTGCATCCCCATTGCTGACAGTGCACTCTCTGGACTCACTGCAGTGTATCCCCAGTGGTGCCCGTGCACTCTCTGGACTCACTGCACTGCATCCCCAGTGGTGCCACTGCACTCTCTGGACTCACTGCAGTGCATCCCCAGTGGTGCCAGTGCACTCTCTGGACTCACTGCACTGCATCCCCAGTGGTGCCAGTGCACGCTCTGGACCCACTGCAGTGCATCCCCACTGGTGCCAGTGCACTCTCTGGACTCACTGCAGTGCATCCCCAGTGGTGCCAGTGCACTCTCTGTAGTCACTGCGCTGCGTCCCCAGTGGTGACAGTTCACTCTCTGGACTTGCCGGGGTGCATCCCCAGTGGTGCCAGTGCACTCTCTGGACTCACTGCACTGCATCCCCAGTGGTGCCAGTGCACTCTCTGGACTCACTGCACTGCATCCCCAGTGGTGCCTGTGAAGTGTCTGGACTCACTGCAGTGCAACCCCAGTGGTGCCAGACTAGTCTGTGGACTCCCTGCACTGTAACCCCTGTGGTGCCAGTGCAATCTCGGGACTCACAGCAGTGCATCTCCAGTTGGTGCCAGTGCACTCTCTGGACTCACTGAAGTGCATCCCCAGTGGTGCCAGTGCACTCTCTGGACTCACTGCATTGCATCACCTGTGGTGCCATTGCACTCTCAGGACTCACTGCACTGCATCCCCAGTGGTGCCAGTGCACTCTCTGGACTCACTGCACTGCATCCCCATTGGAGCCAGTGCACTCTCTGGACTCACTGCACTGCATCCCCAGTGGTGCCAGTGCAATCTCTGGTCTCACTGCAGTGCATCCCTACTGGTGCCAGTGCACTCTTTGGACTCACTGCAGTGCATCCCCAGTGCTGAGAGTGCACTCTCTGGACTCAGTGCACTGCATCCCCAGTGGTGCCAGTGCACTCTCTGGACTCACTGCACTGCATCACCAGTGGTGACAGTTCACTTTCTGGACTCACTGCACTGCATCCCCAGTGGTGCCAGTGCACTCTCTGGACTCACTGCACTGCATCCCCAGTGGTGACAGTGTAGTCCCTGGACTCACTGCAGTGCATCCCCAGGGGAGCCAGTGCACTCTCAGGACTCACTGAACTGCATCCCCAGTGGTGCCAGTGCACTCTCTGGACTCACTGCAGTGTATCCCCATTGGGCCGGTGCACTCTCTGGAATCACTAAACTGCATCCCCAGTGGTGCCAGAGAACTCTCTGGACTCACTGCAGTGCATCCCCAGTGGTGCCAGTGCACTCTCTGGACTCACTGCAGTTTATCCCCAGTGGTGCAAGGGCACTCTCTGGACTCACTGCACTGCATCCCCAGTGGTGCCAGTGCACTCTCTGGACTCACTGCACTGCATCCCCAGTGGTGCCAGTGCACTCTCTGGACTCACTGCACTGCATCCCCAGTGGTGCCACTGCACTCTCTGGACTCACTAAAGTGCATCCCCAGTGGTGCCAGTGCACTCTCTGGAATCACTGCACTGCATCCCCTGTGGTGCCAGTGCAGTCTCTGGACTCACTGCAGTGCATCCCCAGTGGTGCCAGTGCACTCTCTGGACTCACTGCACTGCATCCCCAGTGGTGCCAGTGCACTCTCTGGACTCACTGCACTGCATCCCCATTAGTGCCAGTGCATTCTCTGGACTCACTGCAGTGCATCCCCAATGGTGCCAGTGCACTCTCTGGACTCACTGCACTGCATCCGTTTTGGTGCAACTGCACTCTCTGGACTCACTGCACTGCATCCCCAGTGGTGCCAGTGCACTCTCCAGACACACGGCAGTGCAATCACAGTTGTGCCATTGCACTCTCTGGACTCACTGCATTGCAACCCAAGTGGTGCCAGTGCACTCTCTGTAGTTACTGCGCTGCGTCCCCAGTGGTGACAGTTCACTCTCTGGACTCACTGTGCTGCAACCCTAGTGGTGCCAGTGCACTCTCTGGACTCACGGCAGTGTATCCCCTGTGGTGCCAGTGCACTCTGTGGACTCACTGCAGTGCAGCCCGTGAGGTGCCAGTGCACTCTCTGTACTCACTGCAGTGCATCCCCAGTGGTGCCAGTGCACTCTCTGGACTCACTGCAGTGAATCCCCGGTGGTGCCAGTGCACTCTCTGGACTCACTGCACTGCATCCCCAGTGGTGCCAGTGCACTCTCTGGACTCACTGCATTGCATCCCCTGTGGTGCCAGTGCACTCTCTGGACTCACTGCACTGCATCCCCAGTGGTGCCAGTGCAATCTCTGGACTCACTGCACTGCATCCCCAGTGGTGCCAGTGAACTCTCTGGACTCACTGCAGTGCATCACCAGTGGTGCCAGTGCACTTTGTGGACTCACCGCACTGCATCCCCAGTGGTGCCAGTGCAATCTCTGGACCCACTGCAGTGCATCCCCAGTGGTGCCAGTGCACTCTCTGGACCCACTGCAGTGCATCCCCACTGGTGCCAGTGCACTCTCTGGACTCACTGCAGTGCATCCCCAGTGGTGCCAGTGCACTCTCTGTAGTCACTGCGCTGCACCCCAGTGGTGCCAGTGCACTCTCTGGACTCACTGTGCTGCATCCCCAGTGGTGCCAGTGCACTCTCGGGACTCACTGCAGTGTAACCCCTGTGGTGCCAGTGCACTCTGTGCTCTCAGTGCAATGCATCCCCAGTGGTGCCAGTGCACTCTCTGGACTCACCGCAGTGCAGCCCAAGTGGTGCCAGTGCACTCTCTGGACTCACTGCAGTGCAGCCCCTTAGGTGCCAGTGCACTCTCTGTACTCACTGCAGTGCATTCCCAGTGGTGCCAGTGCACTCTCTGGATGCCTTGCAGTGAATCCCCTTAGGTGCCAGTGCACTCTCTGGACTCACTGCACTAAATCCCCAGTGGTGCCAGTTCACTCTCTGGACTCACTGTACTGAATCCCCAGTGGTGCCAGTGCACTCTCTGGACTCACTGTACTGGATCCCCAGTGGTGCCTGTGAAGTCTCTGGACTCACTGCAGTTCATCCCCAGTGGTGCCAGAGAACTCTCTGGACTCACTGCACTGCATCCCCAGTGGTGCTAGTGCACTCTCTGGACTCACTGCACTGCATCCCCAGTGGTGCCAGTACACTCTCTGGACTCACTGCAGTGCATCCCCTGTGGTGCCATTGCACTCTCAGGACTCACTGCACTGCATCCCCAGTGGTGCCAGTGCACTCTCTGGTCTCACTGCACTGCATCCCCATTGCTGACAGTGCCCTCTCTGGACTCACTGCACTGCATTCCCAGTGGTGCCAGTGCACTCTCTGGACTCACTGCAGTGCATCCCCAGTGGTGCCAGGGCACTCTCTGGACTCACTGCAGTGCATCCCCAGTGGTGCCAGTGCACTCACTGGAAACACCGGGGTGCATCCCCAGTGGTGCCAGTGCCCTCTCTGGACTCACTGCACTGCATTCCCAGTGGTGCCAGTGCACTCTCTGGACTCACTGCAGTGCATCCCCAGTGGTGCCAGTGCACTCTCTGGACTCACTGCAGTGCATCCCCAGTGGTGCCAGTGCACTCACTGGAAACACCGGGGTGCATCCCCAGTGGTGCCAGTGCCCTCTCTGGACTCACTGCACTGCATTCCCAGTGGTGCCAGTGCACTCTCTGGACTCACTGCAGTGCATCCCCAGTGGTGCCAGTGCACTCTCTGGACTCACTGCAGTGCATCCCCAGTGGTGCCAGGGCACTCTCTGCAGACAATGCAGTGCATCCCCAAAGGTGACAGTGCACTCTCTGGAGTCACTGTACTGCTCGAGCCGCGGCAGCCGCTCCAGCCGCGTTAGCCCCTCCAGCCTCGGCAGCCGGTCCAGCCGCGGCAGCCGCTCCATCCGCGGCATACCCGGCAGCCGCTCCAGCCGCTCCAGCCGCGGCAGCCGCTCCAACCGCGAAGGCGCTCCAGCCGCGGCATCCGCGGCAGCCGCTCCAGCCGCGGCAGCAACTCCAACCGCGGCAGCCGCTCCAGCCGTGGCAGCCGCTCCACTCGGTAGCGGCTTTCGCGGCTGCCGCGGCTGGAGCGGCTGCGGCGGCTGGAGCGTCTAGAGCGTCTGCCGCGGCTGGAGGGGCTACCGCGGCTGGAGCAGCTGAGGCGGCTGTAGCGGATGCCGCGGCTGGAGCAGTGCAGTGAGTCCAGAGAGTCAACTGGCACCACTGAGGATGCAGTACAGTGAGTCCAGAGAGTGCACTGGCACCAGAGGGAATGCACTGCAGTTACTCCAGAGAGTGCACTGGAACCACTGGGGATGCAGTTCAGTGAGTCCAGAGAGTGCACTGGCACCACCGGGGATTCAGATACATTCTCACTGCAGTGAGATCCCCAGTAGTGCCAGTGCACTCTCTGGACTCACTGCACTGCATCCCCATTGCTGACAGTGCCCTCTCTGGACTCAGTGCACTGCATCCCCAGTGGTGCCAGTTCACTCTCTGGACTCACTGCAGTGCATCCCCAGAAGTGCCAGTGGCTCTCTGGACTCATTGCACTGCATCACCAGTGGTGCCAGTGCACTCTCTGGACTCACTGCACTGCATCCCCAATGGTGCCACTGCACTCTCTGGACTCACTGCACTGCATCCCCAGTGGTGCCAGTGCACTCTCTGGACTCACTGCAGTGCATCCCAATGGTGCCAGTGCACTCTCTGGACTCACTGCACTGCATCCCCAGTGGTGCCAGTGCACTCTCTGGACTCACTGAAGTGCATCCCCAGTGGAGCCAGTGCTCTCTGTGGACACACTGCACTGCATCCCCAAGGTGCCAGTGCACTCTCTGGACTCACTGCAGTGCATCCCCAGTGGAGCCAGTGCACTCTCTGGACTCACTGCACTGCATCCCCAAGGTGCCAGTGCACTCTCTGGACTCACTGCACTGCATCCCCAGTGGTGACAGTGCACTCTCTGGACTCACTGCAGTGCATCCCCAGTGGTGACAGTGCACTCTCTGGAATCACTGCACTGCATCCCCAGTGGTGCCAGTGCACTCTCTGAAAACACCGGGGTGCAACCGCAGCGGTGCCAGTTCACTCTCTGCACTCACTGCACTGCATCCCCAGTGGTGCCAGTGCAATCTCTGGACTCACTGCAGTGTATCCCCTGTGGTGCCAGTGCACTCTGTGGACTCAGTGCACTGCATCCCAGTGGTGCCAGTGCACTCTCTGGACTCACTGCACTGCATCCCCAGTGTTGCCAGTCCACTCTCTGGACTCAGTGCACTGCATCCCAGTGGTGCCAGTGCACTCTCTGGACTCACTGCAGTGCATCCCCAGTGGCGCCAGTGCACTCTCTGGACTCACTGCACTGCATCCCCAGTGGTGACAGTGCACTCTCTGGACTCACTGCACTGCATCCCCAAGGTGCCAGTGCACTCTCTGGACTCACTGCACTGCATCCCCAGTGGTGCCAGTGCACTCTCTGTACTCACTGCAGTGCAACCCCAATGGTGCCAGTGCATTCTCTTTACTCACTGCAGTGCATCCCCACTGGTGCCAGTGCACTCTCTGGACTCACTGCAGTGCATCCCCAGTGGTGCCAGGGCACTCCCTGCAGACAATGCAGTGCATCCCCAAAGGTGACAGTGCACTCTCTGGACTCACTGTACTGCTCGAGCCGCGGCAACCGCTCCAGCCGCAGTAGCCATTCCAGCCTCGGCAGCCGCTCCAGCCGCTCCAGCCGCGGCAGCCGCGGCAGCCGGTCCAGCCGCGGCAGCCGCTCCATCCGCGGCATACGCGGCAGACGCTCCAGCCGCTCCAGCCGCGGCAGCCGCTCCAACCGCGGCAGGCGCTCCAGCCGCGGCAGCCGCTCCAGCCGCGGCAGCCGCTCCAGCCGCTACCGAGGGCAGCCGCTCCAGCCGTGGCAGCCGCTCCACTCGGTAGCGGCTTTAGCGGCTGCCGCGGCTGGAGCGCCTGTCGCGGCTGCCGAGGCTGGAGCGGCTGCCGCGGCTGGAGCGGCTGCGGCGGCTGGAGCGTCTAGAGCGTCTGCCGCGGCTGGAGGGGCTACCGCGGCTGGTGCGGCTGAGGCGGCTGGAGCGGATGCCGCGGCTGGAGCAGTGCAGTGAGTCCAGAGAGTCAACTGGCACCACTGGGGATGTAGTACAGTGAGTCCAGAGAGTGCACTGGCACCACAGGGGATGCACTGCAGTTACTCCAGCGAGTGCACTGGAACCACTGGGGATGCAGTTCAGTGAGTCCAGAGAGTGCACTGGCACCACCGGGGATTCAGATACATTCTCACAGCAGTGCATCCCCAGTGGTGCCAGTGCACTCTCTGTAGTCACTGTGCTGCATCCCCAGTGGTGACAGTGCACACTCTGGACTCACTGCAGTGTATCTCCTGTGGTGCCAGTGCACTCTGTGGACTCACTGCAGTGCATCCCCCGTGGTGCCAGTGCACTTTCTGGACTCACTGCAGTGCAACCCCAGTGGTGCCAGTGCAGTCTCTTTACTCCCTGCAGTGCATCCCTAGTGGTGCCAGTGCACTCTCTGGACTCACTGCAGTGCATCCCCAGTGGTTCCAGTGCACTCACTGGACTCACTGCAGTGCATCCCCTGTGGTGCCAGTGCACTCTCTGGACTCACTCACTGCATCCCCAGTGGTGCCAGTTGACTCTCTGGGCTCACTGCACTGCTCCAGCCGCGGCATCCGCTCCAGCCGCCTCAGCCGCTCCAGCCGCGGTAGCCCCTCCAGCCGCGGCAGACGCTCTAGACGCTTCAGCCGCCGCAGACGCTCCACCAGCGGCAGCCGCTCCAGCCTCGGCAGCCGCGGCAGCCGCTCCAGCCGCTGCAGCCGCTAAAGCCGCTACCGAGGGGAGCGGCTGCCACGGCTGGAGCGGCTGCCGCGGTTGGAGCGGCTGCCGCGGCTGGAGCGACTGGAACGGCTGCCACGGCTGGAGCGCCTGCAGCGGATGGAGCGGCTGCTGCGGCTGGACCGGCTGCCGCGGCTGCCGCGGCTGGAGCGGCTGCCGAGGCTGGAGGGGCTACCGCGGCTGGAGCGGCTGCCGCGGCTCGAGCAGTACAGTGAGTCCAGAGAGTGCACTGTCACCTTTGGGGATGCACTGCATTGTCTGCAGAGAGTGCCCTGGCACCACTGGGGATGCACTGCAGTGAGTCCAGAGAGTGCACTGGCACCACTGGTGATGCAGTGCAGTGAGTCCAGAGAGTGCACTGGCACCACTTGGGATGCACTGCAGTGAGTCCAGAGAGTGCACTGGCACCACTGGGGATGCACTGCGGTCAGTAAAGAGAATGCACTGGCACCATTGGGGTTGCACTGCAGTGAGTCCAGAGTTTTCACAGGCACCACTGGGGATGCAGTGCAGTGAGTCCACAGAGTGCACTGGCACCTTGGGGATGCAGTGCAGTGAGTCCAGAGAGTGCACTGGCACAACTGGGGATGCACGGTAGTGAGTCCAGAGAGTGCACTGGCACAACTAGCTATGCACCCCGGTGAGTCCAGAGAGAGCACTGGAACCACTGGGGATGCAGTGCACTGAATCCAGAGAGTGCACTGGCACCAGTGGTGATGCAGTGCAGTGAGTCCAGAGAGTGCACTGGCACCACTGGGGATGCAGTGCAGTGAATCCTGAGAGTGCACTGGCACCACTGGGGATGTAGTGCAGCGAGTCCAGAGAGTGCACTGGCACCACTGGGGGTGCAGTGCAGTGAGTCCAGAGAGTGCACTGGCACCACTGGGGATGCAGTGCAGTGAGTCCAGACAGTGCACTGGCACCACTGGGGATGGAATGCAGTGAGTCCAGAGAGTGTACTGGCACCACTGGGGATGCAGTGCAGTGAGTCCACAGAGTGCACTTGCACCTCTGGGGATGCAGTGAAGTGAATCCAGAGAGTGCACTTGCACCACTGGGGATGCAGTGCAGTGAGTCCAGAGAGTGCACTTGCACCACTGGGGATGCAGTGCAGTGAGTCCAGAGAGATCACTGGCACCACTGGGGATGCAGTGCAGTGAGTCCAGAGAGTGCACTGGCACCACTGGGGATACAGTGCAGTAAGTCCAGAGAGTGCACTGGCACGACTGGGGATGCAGTGCAGTGAGTCCAGAGAGTGCACTGGCACCACTGGGGATGCAGTGCAGTGAGTCCAGAGAGTTAACTGGCACCACTGGGGATGCAGTGCAGTGAGTCCAGATAGTGCACTGGCTCCACTGGGGATGCACTTCAGTGAGTCCAGAGAGTTCACTGGCACCACTGGGGATGCAGTGCAGTGAGTCCAGAGCGTGCACTGGCACAACTGGGGATGCACCCCGGTGAGTCCAAAGAGAGCACTGGCACCACTGTGGATGCAGTCCAGTGCGTCCAGAGAGTGCGCTGGCACCACTGGGGATGCAGTGCAGTGAGTCCAGAGAGTGCACTGGCACCACTGGGAATGCAGTGCAGTGAGCTCAGAGAGTGCACTGGCACCACTGGGGATGCAGTGCGGTGAGTCCAGAGAGTGCACTGGCACCACTGGGGATGCAGTGCGGTGAGTCCAGAGAGTGCACTGGCACCACTGGGGATGCACCCCGGTGAGTCCAGAGAGTGCAATGGCACCACTGGGGATGCACCCCGGCAAGTCCAGAGAGTGCACTGGCACCACTGGGCATGCACTGCAGTGAGTCCAGAGAGTGCACTGGCACCATTGGTGATGCACTGCAGTGAGTCCAGAGAGTGCACTGGCACCACTGGGGATGCAGTGCAGTGAGTCCAGAGAGTGCACTGGCACCACTGGGGATGCAGTGCAGTGAGTCCAGAGAGTGCACTGGCACCACTGGGGATGCAGTGCAGTGAGTCCAGAGAGTGCACTGGCACCACTGGGGATGCAGTGCAGTGAGTCCAGAGAGTGAACTGGCACCACTGGGGATGCACCCCGGAAGTCCAGAGAGTGAACTGGCACCACTGGGGATGCAGTGCAGTGAGTCCAGAGACTGCACTGGCACCACTGGGGATGCAGTGCAGTGAGTCCAGAGAGTGCACTGGCACCACTGCGGATGCACTGCAGTGAGTCCAGAGAGTGCACTGGCACCACTGGGGATGCAGTGCAGTGAGTCCAGAGAGTGCACTGGCACCACAGATGATGCAGTGCAGTGAGTCCAGAGTGTGCACTGGCACCACAGGGGATGCACCCCGGCGAGTCCCGAGAGTGCACTGGCACCACTGGGGATGCAGTGCAGTGAGTCCAGAGAGTGCACTGGCACCACTGGGGATGCAATGCAGTGAGTCCAGAGAGTGCACTGGCACCACTGTGGGTTCAGTGCAATGAGTCCAGAGAGTGCACTGGCACCACTGGGGATGCAGTGCAGTGAGTCCAGAGAGTGCACTGTCACCACTGGGGATGCACTGCAGTGAGTCCAGAGAGTGCACTGGCACCACTGGGGATGCAGTGCAGTGAGTCCAGAGAGTGCACTGGCTCCACTGGGGATGCACTTCAGTGAGTCCAGAGAGTTCACTGGCACCACTGGGGATGCAGTGCAGTGAGTCCAGAGCGTGCACTGGCACAACTGGGGATGCACCCCGGTGAGTCCAAAGAGAGCACTGGCACCACTGTGGATGCAGTCCAGTGCGTCCAGAGAGTGCGCTGGCACCACTGGGGATGCAGTGCAGCGAGTCCAGAGAGTGCACTGGCACCACTGGGGATGCAGTGCAGTGAGCTCAGAGAGTGCACTGGCACCACTGGGGATGCAGTGCGGTGAGTCCAGAGAGTGCACTGGCACCACTGGGGATGCAGTGCAGTGAGTCCAGAGAGTGCACTGGCACCACTGGGGATGCACCCCGGTGAGTCCAGAGAGTGCAATGGCACCACTGGGGATGCACCCCGGCAAGTCCAGAGAGTGCACTGGCACCACTGGGCATGCACTGCAGTGAGTCCAGAGAGTGCACTGGCACCATTGGTGATGCACTGCAGTGAGTCCAGAGAGTGCACTGGCACCACTGGGGATGCAGTGCAGTGAGTCCAGAGAGTGCACTGGCACCACTGGGGATGCAGTGCAGTGAGTCCAGAGAGTGCACTGGCACCACTGGGGATGCAGTGCAGTGAGTCCAGAGAGTGCACTGGCACCACTGGGGATGCAGTGCAGTGAGTCCAGAGAGTGAACTGGCACCACTGGGGATGCACCCCGGAAGTCCAGAGAGTGAACTGGCACCACTGGGGATGCAGTGCAGTGAGTCCAGAGACTGCACTGGCACCACTGGGGATGCAGTGCAGTGAGTCCAGAGAGTGCACTGGCACCACTGGGGATGCACTGCAGTGAGTCCAGAGAGTGCACTGGCACCACTGGCGATGCAGTGCAGTGAGTCCAGAGAGTGCACTGGCACCACAGATGATGCAGTGCAGTGAGTCCAGAGTGTGCACTGGCACCACAGGGGATGCACCCCGGCGAGTCCCGAGAGTGCACTGGCACCACTGGGGATGCAGTGCAGTGAGTCCAGAGAGTGCACTGGCACCACTGGGGATGCAATGCAGTGAGTCCAGAGAGTGCACTGGCACCACTGGGGATGCAGTGCAATGAGTCCAGAGAGTGCACTGGCACCACTGGGGATGCAGTGCAGTGAGTCCAGAGAGTGCACTGTCACCACTGGGGATGCAGTGCAGTGAGTCCAGAGAGTGCGCTGGCACCACTGGGGATGCACCCCGGTGAGTCCAGAGAGTGCACTGGCACCACTTGGGATGCACTGCAGTGAGTCCAGAGAGTGCACTGGCACCACTGGTGATGCAGTGCAGTGAGTCCAGAGAGTGCACTGGCACCACTGGGGATGCAGTGCAGTGAGTCCAGAGAGTGCACTGGCACCACTAGGTATGCACTGCAGTGAGATCAGAGATTGCACTGGCACCACTGGGGATGCAGTGCAGTGAGTCCAGAGAGTGCACTGGTACGATTGGGGATGCAGTGCAGTGAGTCCAGAGAGTGCACTGGAACCACTGGGGATGCAGTGCAGTGAGTCCAGAAGGTCCACTGGCACCACTGGGGATGCAGTGCAGTGAGTCCAGAGAGTGCACTGGCACCACTGGGGATGCAGTGCAGTGAGTCCAGAGAGTGCACTGGCACTAATGGGGATGCAGTGCCGTGAGTCCAGAGAGTGCACTGGCACCACTGGGGATGCACCCCGGTGAGTCCAGAGAGTACACTGGCACCACTAGGGATGCACTTCAGTGAGTCCAGAGAGTGCACTGGCACCACCGGGGATGCAGTGCCGTGAATCCAAAGAGTGCACTGGCACCACTGGGGATGCAGTGCAGTGAGTCCAGAGAGTGCACTGGCACCACTGGGAATTCAGTGCAGTAGGTCCAGATAGTCCACTGGCAGCACTGGGGATGCAGTGCAGTGAGTCCAGAGAGTGCACTGGCAGCACTGGGGATGCAGTGCAGTGAGTCCAGAGAGTGCCCTGGCACCACTGGGGATGCAGTGCAGTGAGTCCAGAGAGTGCACTGACACCACTGGGAATGCAGTGCCGTTGGTCCAGAGAGTGCACTGGCACCACTGGGGATGCAGTGCCGTGAGTCCAGATGTTAGCGTAGCAACCACATAACCACCAATTGATTATATGAAGGTGCTTTATTCAGCGCTGGAAGCCGGGGCAGCTGCTGTACATCTTTTCCCAGAATTCCTTTGATCTTTTTCATTTTGAGCTTATGATACAAACCCAAAAGCTGCCAGAGCAGCAGCACACTTTCCCAGAAGCTGCCGGAGCAGCAGCGTGCTCTCCCAAAAGCTGCCGGAGCAGCAGCACGCTTTCCCAAAAGCTGCCGGAGCAGCAGCACACTCTCCCAAAAGCTGCCGGAGCAGCAGCGTGCTCTCCCAGAAGCTGCCGGAGCAGCAGCACGCTTTCCCAAAAAGCTGCCGGAGCAGCAGCGTGCTCTCCCAAAAGCTGCCGGAGCAGCAGCACGCTTTCCCAGAAGCTGCCGGAGCAGCAGCGTGCTTACTACATACCAATAATACCAAGTGCTGACCCTTCAGCACAAACCAATACAATTACCAATACCAAACCACCAATGCCGAACCTGCAGAGCCTTCGCTCTGTCTAACGGACGGCGCCTAGGCTTACCCCGGGAGCTCCCTGCCCAACCGAGCGTGGCTTTCGCCGCGTCTGACCGGCAGGCTTTCGCAACCAAATCGGTACCGAATACCCAAAGTTGAAAGCACCTTTGCTTACCACTCCAGTGGTACGTCGTGAGCAGCGGAGGTCGGTCGTGGTCGACTGCTCCCCGAGAATCCCTCGGTGCCGGCTGGAGCGAAACCGAGACACGAGCCGCCTCAGCAGTGCCCACGCTGTCCCACCTGGGTCGCCAAAATGTTAGCGTAGCAACCACATAACCACCAAGTGATTATATGAAGGTGCTTTATTCAGCGCTGGAAGCCGGGGCAGGTGCCCAAATCTGGCTTCAAGTCCCGTTACTTCCCAGCCGTTATTTATACATACAATATTGCGTCAGGTATACATATTCATTACAGGTTGCAACATCAGCCTCGCTTTTCATTCTAATTAGCTCCCCTCCCCTTTGCACATGCGTGGCGCACTCTGGTGGTCGTCCAGGTGGTCGTCCAGATGAAGTAAGGAGTCTTCCTCTCCGCTAAACTTTTCACCTTTCTTACTCGACGCATGCTCCCTCCGCTTCTTGGTTCTGCTTCAACTCATTTCATCATTTCCAGGCCCTTATCCAAGGTCAGGTTGTACCTGTTCCCTCCCAGGGTTCCCCTTCAATGATTCTTTTGATTGTTCAATGTACTCCCTAAGTTTCCAGTATACATAGATTAATTGATAATGTAAGTACATTTGGCAATGCTTAATTATACTGTAGGTCCCATTACCTAAGAGACATTAGTAAAACATCCATTCGATTCTCCCCAACACTAACATTTCCCCCCTTTGAAAATACTTCACTCATACCAAGAGCAAGTATTTTCATTACTGTTAGGTTGAATCAGGTTAGTAGAGGTTAGTGAGTATAACTTGATATAGAGATTAGTAAGTATAATCTTAACGCATCTTCGTTAGTCTACTATCTTATTGATTCCTCTATGCCTGCTTGTTAACGCTAGTACTATAGGATGGGGGTGGAGTAAGTGGGATAGGGTGTTCTGGGTGATTCCCAGTAACCTACTAACGTCCTTGACCACGTTGGCAATGAAATGTGGTCCCCTGTCTGAAGAAATACCCAACGGTACACCAAATCTAGGGATTATTTCCCGTAGTAACCATTTTACCGTTTCCTTTGCTTAGTTGGTGTGACAGGGAAGGGCCTCTGGCCATCCTGAAAAAGTATCAACCCCTACCAATCGGTATTTATAACCTCTTGCTTTAGGCAGTTCCACGAAGTCTATTTGCCAGTAATCTCCAGGCTCTATTCCAGCTCTAGTTCTTCCCATCTCAGCATGTTTCCTTGCTACCGGATTATTCTTTAAGCAAAGCTCACATTTTGACATTACTGACTTTGCCATTGTTAACATGTGTACCGAGATGACACCTCGTTTCAAATAGGTCACCATTGCTTCTGCACCCCAGTGACATTCATTATGTTTTATTTGTAAGAGTTCTCGCATTATTATAGGAGGTACTATGAGTTGTCCTGTCGTAGTCACATACCACCCGTCAGGATTCTTCTGGGCCTTCATCAAATTTGCAAGTCTCTCATCTTCCGCTGAATACTTTGGGTCTTTAGGTAATTTAAAACAAGAGAGGCCTACCTTCGATGGAATTAGAGCCATTACTTTCCATACTTCACGTGCAACCTTCCGGGCCGTCAAATCCGCCAGTCTGTTACCTTCTGCAATCTCTGACACCCCTCCTTGATGAGCTTTACAATGCATTATGGCCACCTGTTGGGGTTTCTGTACAGCTGTTATTAATTTCAATATTTCTTCCTGGTATTTTATATTAGTCCCTTGTGAGGATAGCATTCCCCTTTCTTTCCATAATGCCCCATGTACGTGGACTACCCCGAATGCATATTTTGAATCTGTCCAAATATTCACGTTCTTACCCTCGCTTAGTTCCAGGGCTCGTGTCAGGGCGACTATTTCTGCTCGTTGGGCTGAAGTCCCCGGAGGTAGGGAATTTGCCTCAATCACTACCTTTGATGTAGTTGCCGCGTATCCTGCATAACGAGTCCCATTTTCCACAAAGCTGCTTCCATCCGTGAAAAGTTCCCAATCCGGTCTCCCCCGAGGCTGATCCTTTAAGTCTGTTCTGCTGGCATAGGTATGTTCGATGATCTCCACGCAATCATGACTGAGGTCTCCTTCCTCCGTAGTTGTTCCTAGAAACACTGCTGGGTTCAATAAGTTAGTAGTTCTTAAGATTACATCATCTTGCTCAGTTAGTATAGCTTGATATTTCATCATTCGGCTGGGCCATAGCCAATGGCCCCCCTTTTGCTCCAATACCGTAGTCACCATCTGTGGCACGAACACTCAATTTGCTTCCCTAATGTGAGCTTCCTGGCTTCCTGTATTAAAAGGACTGTGGCTGCCACGGCCCTTAAACACGAGGGCCATCCAGCGCTTACTGCATCCAATTGTTTAGAAAAATACCCCACAGGTCTTTTCCAGCTCCCAAGTCGCTGGGTCAGTACTCCTAATGCCAATCGTTGTCTCTCATGCACAAACAGCTGGAAGTCCTTTGATAAGTCCGGGGCATGGCATTCTGTACCCCGACTTGTACCCAATCTTGATATCTCTTCAGCCTCCTTATTCCATCCCCTGTGTTATAATCCCATTGGGGATCCTCGGTGGGGAAGTTTTGATCTAGATTTCCAAGCACTAATCCATTTCGTATATCTTCTCGGGCTCTCTCTCTGGCTGCCCGCAATACCACGTCTTTTTCTGTCGAGTCCATCAAAGTATCCAGGATCACCTGGAGATCATCCCAATCGGGATTTTGGGTTTTAATTATCATTTTCATTACCCTAGCTACTTTATCTGGGTTTTCCCTGTAGGTGCCGGCTGCTTGTTTCCATATCATTAAATCCCCAGCTGAAAAAGGCACCTTAACATATACCGGTCCTTCTGTCCCCACTCCTTGCCTGAGGGGAGCGATTATTTTCCCTCCCTGTTCATTTATAGTTTCTCCTGCCCTTCGCTGTTGCCGGGTCCTATGTGACACAGGGGAGACTAAAGTCGGGGATTCTCCATCACTACTGCTAGCTTCCTTTTCTCTTTTCCCTCCCTGTCCTGGCTCTTCCGGCGGAGCCGACGGCGCAACTTCCAAATCAATATTTCCATTATTCATTTCCCCATAATACTTATTATTCTCTATTGCCTGATGCTGTATACAGTGTCCCTCCTTAGTACATGCACAACAACGTTCCTCAGTTGAAACCTCAAGCACCATTATTCCACAAGCATGCTGCCATTCAGGCTTTCGGCGCAAATAAAAGAATAATTCCACATACGGCAGTTCATCATATTTTCCTTCCCGCTTACAGAATAGCATCAATTGTAAAATTGTATTATATTGCAATGTTCCATTCTCAGGCCAAGTTTCTTGGTCCTCTAGCTTATACTGTGGCCACCAAATATTACAATAATCAATCAGCTTTCCTTTCCGCATTTCTTGACCAAAACCTCCCTCTTTCCAGTGTGCTAGCAAACACCCCAGCGGGGATGTCCGCGGGATAGGTACATCTTTTCCCAGAATTCCTTTGATCTTTTTCATTTTGAGCTTATGATACAAACCCAAAAGCTGCCAGAGCAGCAGCACACTTTCCCAGAAGCTGCCGGAGCAGCAGCGTGCTCTCCCAAAAGCTGCCGGAGCAGCAGCACGCTTTCCCAAAAGCTGCCGGAGCAGCAGCACACTCTCCCAAAAGCTGTCGGAGCAGCAGCGTGCTCTCCCAGAAGCTGCCGGAGCAGCAGCACGCTTTCCCAAAAGCTGCCGGAGCAGCAGCGTGCTCTCCCAAAAGCTGCCGGAGCAGCAGCACACTTTCCCAGAAGCTGCCGGAGCAGCAGCGTGCTTACTACATACCAATAATACCAAGTGCTGACCCTTCAGCACAAACCAATACAATTACCAATACCAAACCACCAATGCCGAACCTGCAGAGCTTTCGCTCTGTCTAACGGACGGCGCCTAGGCTTACCCCGGGAGCTCCCTGCCCAACCGAGCGTGGCTTTCGCCGCGTCTGACCGGCAGGCTTTCGCAACCAAATCGGTACCGAATACCCAAAGTTGAAAGCACCTTTGCTTACCACTCCAGTGGTACGTCGTGAGCAGCGGAGGTCGGTCATGGTCGACTGCTCCCCGAGAATCCCTCGGTGCCGGCTGGAGCGAAACCGAGACACGAGCCGCCTCAGCAGTGCCCACGCTGTCCCACCTGGGTCGCCAAAATGTTAGCGTAGCAACCACATAACCACCAAGTGATTATATGAAGGTGCTTTATTCAGCGCTGGAAGCCGGGGCAGGTGCCCAAATCTGGCTTCAAGTCCCGTTACTTCCCAGCCGTTATTTATACATACAATATTGCGTCAGGTATACATATTCATTACAGGTTGCAACATCAGCCTCGCTTTTCATTCTAATTAGCTCCCCTCCCCTTTGCACATGCGTGGCGCACTCTGGTGGTCGTCCAGGTGGTCGTCCAGATGAAGTAAGGAGTCTTCCTCTCCGCTAAACTTTTCACCTTTCTTACTCGACGCATGCTCCCTCCGCTTCTTGGTTCTGCTTCAACTCATTTCATCATTTCCAGGCCCTTATCCAAGGTCAGGTTGTACCTGTTCCCTCCCAAGGTTCCCCTTCAATGATTCTTTTGATTGTTCAATGTACTCCCTAAGTATCCAGTATACATAGATTAATTGATAATGTAAGTACATTTGGCAATGCTTAATTATACTGTAGGTCCCACTACCTAAGAGACATTAGTAAAACATCCATTCGATTCTCCCCAACACTAACACAGAGACTGCACTGGCACCACTGGGGATGCAGTGCAGTGAGTCCAGAGAGGGCACTGGCACCACTGGCGATGCACTGCAGTGAGTCCAGAGAGTGCACTGGCACCACTGGGGATGCAGAGCAGTGAGTCCAGAGAGTGCACTGGCACCACCTGGGATGCAGTGCAGTGAGTCCAGAGAGTGCACCGTCACCACTGGTGATGCAGTGCAGTGACTCCAGAGAGTGCACTGGCACCACTGGAGTTGCAGTGCAGTGAGTCCAGAGAGTGCACTGGAACCACTGGGGATGCAGCGCAGTGACTCCAGACGGTGCACTAGCACCACTGGGGATGCACTGCAGTGACTCCAGAGAGTTCTCTGGCACCACTGGGGGTGCAGTTAGTGAGTCCAGAGAGTGCACTGGAACCACTGGGGATGCAGTGCAGTGACTCCAGACAGTGCACTAGCACCACTGGGGATGCACTGCAGTGACTCCAGAGAGTTCTCTGGCACCACTGGGGATGCAGTACAGTGAGTCCAGAGAGTGTACTGGCACCACTGGGGATGCACTGCAGTGAGTCCAGAAAATGCACTGGCACCACTGGGGATGCACTGCAGTGAGTCCAGAGAGTGCATTGGCACCGCTGGGGATGCACTGCAGTGACTCCAGAGAGTGCACTGGCACCACTGGGGATGCACTGCAGTGAGTCCAGATATTAGCGTAGCAACCACATAATCACCAAGTGATTATATGAAGGTGCTTTATTCAGCGCTGGAAGCCGGGGCAGGTGCCCAAATCTGGCTTCAAGTCCCGTTACTTCCCAGCCGTTTTTTTATACATACAATATTGCGTCAGGTATACATATTCATTACGGGTTGCAACATCAGCCTCGCTTTTCATTCTAATTAGCTCCCCTCCCCTTTGCACATGCGTGGCGCACTCTGGTGGTCGTCCAGGTGGTCGTCCAGATGAAGTAAGGAGTCTTCCTCTCCGCTAAACTTTTCACCTTTCTTACTCGACGCATGCTCCCTCCGCTTCTTGGTTCTGCTTCAACTCATTTCATCATTTCCAGGCCCTTATCCAAGGTCAGGTTGTACCTGTTCCCTCCCAGGGTTCCTTTTCAATGATTCTTTTGATTGTTCAATGTACTCCCTAAGTATCCAGTATACATAGATTAATTGATAATGTAAGTACATTTGGCAATGCTTAATTATACTGATAGGTCCCATTACCTAAGAGACATTAGTAAAACATCCATTCGATTCTCCCCAACACTAACATTCCCCCCCTTTGAAAATACTTCACTCATACCAAGAGCAAGTATTTTCATTACTGTTAGGTTGAATCAGGTTAGTAGAGGTTAGTGAGTATAACTTGATATAGAGATTAGTAAGTATAATCTTAACGCATCTTCGTTAGTCTACTATCTTATTGATTCCTCTATGCCTGCTTGTTAACGCTAGTACTATAGGATGGGGGTGGAGTAAGTGGGATAGGGTGTTCTGGGTGATTCCCAGTAACCTACTAACGTCCTTGACCACGTTGGCAATGAAATGTGGTCCCCTGTCTGAAGAAATACCCAACGGTACACCAAATCTAGGGATTATTTCCCGTAGTAACCATTTTACCGTTTCCTTTGCTTAGTTGGTGTGACAGGGAAGGGCCTCTGGCCATCCTGAAAAAGTATCAACCCCTACCAATCGGTATTTATAACCTCTTGCTTTAGGCAGTTCCACGAAGTCTATTTGCCAGTAATCTCCAGGCTCTATTCCAGCTCTAGTTCTTCCCATCTCAGCATGTTTCCTTGCTACCGGATTATTCTTTAAGCAAAGCTCACATTTTGACATTACTGACTTTGCCATTGTTAACATGTGTACCGAGATGACACCTCGTTTCAAATAGGTCACCATTGCTTCTGCACCCCAGTGACATTCATTATGTTTTATTTGTAAGAGTTCTCGCATTATTATAGGAGGTACTATGAGTTGTCCTGTCGTAGTCACATACCACCCGTCAGGATTCTTCTGGGCCTTCATCAAATTTGCAAGTCTCTCATCTTCCGCTGAATACTTTGGGTCTTTAGGTAATTTAAAACAAGAGAGGCCTACCTTCGATGGAATTAGAGCCATTACTTTCCATACTTCACGTGCAACCTTCCGGGCCGTCAAATCCGCCAGTCTGTTACCTTCTGCAATCTCTGACACCCCTCCTTGATGAGCTTTACAATGCATTATGGCCACCTGTTGGGGTTTCTGTACAGCTGTTATTAATTTCAATATTTCTTCCTGGTATTTTATATTAGTCCCTTGTGAGGATAGCATTCCCCTTTCTTTCCATAATGCCCCATGTACGTGGACTACCCCGAATGCATATTTTGAATCTGTCCAAATATTCACGTTCTTACCCTCGCTTAGTTCCAGGGCTCGTGTCAGGGCGACTATTTCTGCTCGTTGGGCTGAAGTCCCCGGAGGTAGGGAATTTGCCTCAATCACTACCTTTGATGTAGTTGCCGCGTATCCTGCATAACGAGTCCCATTTTCCACAAAGCTGCTTCCATCCGTGAAAAGTTCCCAATCCGGTCTCCCCCGAGGCTGATCCTTTAAGTCTGTTCTGCTGGCATAGGTATGTTCGATGATCTCCACGCAATCATGACTGAGGTCTCCTTCCTCCGTAGTTGTTCCTAGAAACACTGCTGGGTTCAATAAGTTAGTAGTTCTTAAGATTACATCATCTTGCTCAATTAGTATAGCTTGATATTTCATCATTCGGCTGGGCCATAGCCAATGGCCCCCCTTTTGCTCCAATACCGTAGTCACCATCTGTGGCACGAACACTCAATTTGCTTCCCTAATGTGAGCTTCCTGGCTTCCTGTATTAAAAGGACTGTGGCTGCCACGGCCCTTAAACACGAGGGCCATCCAGCGCTTACTGCATCCAATTGTTTAGAAAAATACCCCACAGGTCTTTTCCAGCTCCCAAGTCGCTGGGTCAGTACTCCTAATGCCAATCGTTGTCTCTCATGCACAAACAGCTGGAAGTCCTTTGATAAGTCCGGGGCATGGCATTCTGTACCCCGACTTGTACCCAATCTTGATATCTCTTCAGCCTCCTTATTCCATCCCCTGTGTTATAATCCCATTGGGGATCCTCGGTGGGGAAGTTTTGATCTAGATTTCCAAGCACTAATCCATTTCGTATATCTTCTCGGGCTCTCTCTCTGGCTGCCCGCAATACCACGTCTTTTTCTGTCGAGTCCATCAAAGTATCCAGGATCACCTGGAGATCATCCCAATCGGGATTTTGGGTTTTAATTATCATTTTCATTACCCTAGCTACTTTATCTGGGTTTTCCCTGTAGGTGCCGGCTGCTTGTTTCCATATCATTAAATCCCCAGCTGAAAAAGGCACCTTAACATATACCGGTCCTTCTGTCCCCACTCCTTGCCTGAGGGGAGCGATTATTTTCCCTCCCTGTTCATTTATAGTTTCTCCTGCCCTTCGCTGTTGCCGGGTCCTATGTGACACAGGGGAGACTAAAGTCGGGGATTCTCCATCACTACTGCTAGCTTCCTTTTCTCTTTTCCCTCCCTGTCCTGGCTCTTCCGGCGGAGCCGACGGCGCAACTTCCAAATCAATATTTCCATTATTCATTTCCCCATAATACTTATTATTCTCTATTGCCTGATGCTGTATACAGTGTCCCTCCTTAGTACATGCACAACAACGTTCCTCAGTTGAAACCTCAAGCACCATTATTCCACAAGCATGCTGCCATTCAGGCTTTCGGCGCAAATAAAAGAATAATTCCACATACGGCAGTTCATCATATTTTCCTTCCCGCTTACAGAATAGCATCAATTGTAAAATTGTATTATATTGCAATGTTCCATTCTCAGGCCAAGTTTCTTGGTCCTCTAGCTTATACTGTGGCCACCAAATATTACAATAATCAATCAGCTTTCCTTTCCGCATTTCTTGACCAAAACCTCCCTCTTTCCAGTGTGCTAGCAAACACCCCAGCGGGGATGTCCGCGGGATAGGTACATCTTTTCCCAGAATTCCTTTGATCTTTTTCATTTTGAGCTTATGATACAAACCCAAAAGCTGCCAGAGCAGCAGCACACTTTCCCAGAAGCTGCCGGAGCAGCAGCGTGCTCTCCCAAAAGCTGCCGGAGCAGCAGCACGCTTTCCCAAAAGCTGCCGGAGCAGCAGCACACTCTCCCAAAAGCTGTCGGAGCAGCAGCGTGCTCTCCCAGAAGCTGCCGGAGCAGCAGCACGCTTTCCCAAAAGCTGCCGGAGCAGCAGCGTGCTCTCCCAAAAGCTGCCGGAGCAGCAGCACACTTTCCCAGAAGCTGCCGGAGCAGCAGCGTGCTTACTACATACCAATAATACCAAGTGCTGACCCTTCAGCACAAACCAATACAATTACCAATACCAAACCACCAATGCCGAACCTGCAGAGCTTTCGCTCTGTCTAACGGACGGCGCCTAGGCTTACCCCGGGAGCTCCCTGCCCAACCGAGCGTGGCTTTCGCCGCGTCTGACCGGCAGGCTTTCGCAACCAAATCGGTACCGAATACCCAAAGTTGAAAGCACCTTTGCTTACCACTCCAGTGGTACGTCGTGAGCAGCGGAGGTCGGTCATGGTCGACTGCTCCCCGAGAATCCCTCGGTGCCGGCTGGAGCGAAACCGAGACACGAGCCGCCTCAGCAGTGCCCACGCTGTCCCACCTGGGTCGCCAAAATGTTAGCGTAGCAACCACATAACCACCAAGTGATTATATGAAGGTGCTTTATTCAGCGCTGGAAGCCGGGGCAGGTGCCCAAATCTGGCTTCAAGTCCCGTTACTTCCCAGCCGTTATTTATACATACAATATTGCGTCAGGTATACATATTCATTACAGGTTGCAACATCAGCCTCGCTTTTCATTCTAATTAGCTCCCCTCCCCTTTGCACATGCGTGGCGCACTCTGGTGGTCGTCCAGGTGGTCGTCCAGATGAAGTAAGGAGTCTTCCTCTCCGCTAAACTTTTCACCTTTCTTACTCGACGCATGCTCCCTCCGCTTCTTGGTTCTGCTTCAACTCATTTCATCATTTCCAGGCCCTTATCCAAGGTCAGGTTGTACCTGTTCCCTCCCAAGGTTCCCCTTCAATGATTCTTTTGATTGTTCAATGTACTCCCTAAGTATCCAGTATACATAGATTAATTGATAATGTAAGTACATTTGGCAATGCTTAATTATACTGTAGGTCCCACTACCTAAGAGACATTAGTAAAACATCCATTCGATTCTCCCCAACACTAACACAGAGACTGCACTGGCACCACTGGGGATGCAGTGCAGTGAGTCCAGAGAGGGCACTGGCACCACTGGCGATGCACTGCAGTGAGTCCAGAGAGTGCACTGGCACCACTGGGGATGCAGAGCAGTGAGTCCAGAGAGTGCACTGGCACCACCTGGGATGCAGTGCAGTGAGTCCAGAGAGTGCACCGTCACCACTGGTGATGCAGTGCAGTGACTCCAGAGAGTGCACTGGCACCACTGGAGTTGCAGTGCAGTGAGTCCAGAGAGTGCACTGGAACCACTGGGGATGCAGCGCAGTGACTCCAGACGGTGCACTAGCACCACTGGGGATGCACTGCAGTGACTCCAGAGAGTTCTCTGGCACCACTGGGGGTGCAGTTAGTGAGTCCAGAGAGTGCACTGGAACCACTGGGGATGCAGTGCAGTGACTCCAGACAGTGCACTAGCACCACTGGGGATGCACTGCAGTGACTCCAGAGAGTTCTCTGGCACCACTGGGGATGCAGTACAGTGAGTCCAGAGAGTGTACTGGCACCACTGGGGATGCACTGCAGTGAGTCCAGAAAATGCACTGGCACCACTGGGGATGCACTGCAGTGAGTCCAGAGAGTGCATTGGCACCGCTGGGGATGCACTGCAGTGACTCCAGAGAGTGCACTGGCACCACTGGGGATGCACTGCAGTGAGTCCAGATATTAGCCTAGCAACCACATAATCACCAAGTGATTATATGAAGGTGCTTTATTCAGCGCTGGAAGCCGGGGCAGGTGCCCAAATCTGGCTTCAAGTCCCGTTACTTCCCAGCCGTTTTTTTATACATACAATATTGCGTCAGGTATACATATTCATTACGGGTTGCAACATCAGCCTCGCTTTTCATTCTAATTAGCTCCCCTCCCCTTTGCACATGCGTGGCGCACTCTGGTGGTCGTCCAGGTGGTCGTCCAGATGAAGTAAGGAGTCTTCCTCTCCGCTAAACTTTTCACCTTTCTTACTCGACGCATGCTCCCTCCGCTTCTTGGTTCTGCTTCAACTCATTTCATCATTTCCAGGCCCTTATCCAAGGTCAGGTTGTACCTGTTCCCTCCCAGGGTTCCTTTTCAATGATTCTTTTGATTGTTCAATGTACTCCCTAAGTATCCAGTATACATAGATTAATTGATAATGTAAGTACATTTGGCAATGCTTAATTATACTGATAGGTCCCATTACCTAAGAGACATTAGTAAAACATCCATTCGATTCTCCCCAACACTAACATTCCCCCCCTTTGAAAATACTTCACTCATACCAAGAGCAAGTATTTTCATTACTGTTAGGTTGAATCAGGTTAGTAGAGGTTAGTGAGTATAACTTGATATAGAGATTAGTAAGTATAATCTTAACGCATCTTCGTTAGTCTACTATCTTATTGATTCCTCTATGCCTGCTTGTTAACGCT
Organism: Anser cygnoides; assembly: GCF_040182565.1. Classification (NCBI taxonomy): domain Eukaryota; kingdom Metazoa; phylum Chordata; class Aves; order Anseriformes; family Anatidae; genus Anser; species Anser cygnoides. Next base: position 214,090 of record NW_027103076.1, on the reverse strand, counting down.
AGTACTATAGGATGGGGGTGGAGTAAGTGGGATAGGGTGTTCTGGGTGATTCCCAGTAACCTACTAACGTCCTTGACCACGTTGGCAATGAAATGTGGTCCCCTGTCTGAAGAAATACCCAACGGTACACCAAATCTAGGGATTATTTCCCGTAGTAACCATTTTACCGTTTCCTTTGCTTAGTTGGTGTGACAGGGAAGGGCCTCTGGCCATCCTGAAAAAGTATCAACCCCTACCAATCGGTATTTATAACCTCTTGCTTTAGGCAGTTCCACGAAGTCTATTTGCCAGTAATCTCCAGGCTCTATTCCAGCTCTAGTTCTTCCCATCTCAGCATGTTTCCTTGCTACCGGATTATTCTTTAAGCAAAGCTCACATTTTGACATTACTGACTTTGCCATTGTTAACATGTGTACCGAGATGACACCTCGTTTCAAATAGGTCACCATTGCTTCTGCACCCCAGTGACATTCATTATGTTTTATTTGTAAGAGTTCTCGCATTATTATAGGAGGTACTATGAGTTGTCCTGTCGTAGTCACATACCACCCGTCAGGATTCTTCTGGGCCTTCATCAAATTTGCAAGTCTCTCATCTTCCGCTGAATACTTTGGGTCTTTAGGTAATTTAAAACAAGAGAGGCCTACCTTCGATGGAATTAGAGCCATTACTTTCCATACTTCACGTGCAACCTTCCGGGCCGTCAAATCCGCCAGTCTGTTACCTTCTGCAATCTCTGACACCCCTCCTTGATGAGCTTTACAATGCATTATGGCCACCTGTTGGGGTTTCTGTACAGCTGTTATTAATTTCAATATTTCTTCCTGGTATTTTATATTAGTCCCTTGTGAGGATAGCATTCCCCTTTCTTTCCATAATGCCCCATGTACGTGGACTACCCCGAATGCATATTTTGAATCTGTCCAAATATTCACGTTCTTACCCTCGCTTAGTTCCAGGGCTCGTGTCAGGGCGACTATTTCTGCTCGTTGGGCTGAAGTCCCCGGAGGTAGGGAATTTGCCTCAATCACTACCTTTGATGTAGTTGCCGCGTATCCTGCATAACGAGTCCCATTTTCCACAAAGCTGCTTCCATCCGTGAAAAGTTCCCAATCCGGTCTCCCCCGAGGCTGATCCTTTAAGTCTGTTCTGCTGGCATAGGTATGTTCGATGATCTCCACGCAATCATGACTGAGGTCTCCTTCCTCCGTAGTTGTTCCTAGAAACACTGCTGGGTTCAATAAGTTAGTAGTTCTTAAGATTACATCATCTTGCTCAATTAGTATAGCTTGATATTTCATCATTCGGCTGGGCCATAGCCAATGGCCCCCCTTTTGCTCCAATACCGTAGTCACCATCTGTGGCACGAACACTCAATTTGCTTCCCTAATGTGAGCTTCCTGGCTTCCTGTATTAAAAGGACTGTGGCTGCCACGGCCCTTAAACACGAGGGCCATCCAGCGCTTACTGCATCCAATTGTTTAGAAAAATACCCCACAGGTCTTTTCCAGCTCCCAAGTCGCTGGGTCAGTACTCCTAATGCCAATCGTTGTCTCTCATGCACAAACAGCTGGAAGTCCTTTGATAAGTCCGGGGCATGGCATTCTGTACCCCGACTTGTACCCAATCTTGATATCTCTTCAGCCTCCTTATTCCATCCCCTGTGTTATAATCCCATTGGGGATCCTCGGTGGGGAAGTTTTGATCTAGATTTCCAAGCACTAATCCATTTCGTATATCTTCTCGGGCTCTCTCTCTGGCTGCCCGCAATACCACGTCTTTTTCTGTCGAGTCCATCAAAGTATCCAGGATCACCTGGAGATCATCCCAATCGGGATTTTGGGTTTTAATTATCATTTTCATTACCCTAGCTACTTTATCTGGGTTTTCCCTGTAGGTGCCGGCTGCTTGTTTCCATATCATTAAATCCCCAGCTGAAAAAGGCACCTTAACATATACCGGTCCTTCTGTCCCCACTCCTTGCCTGAGGGGAGCGATTATTTTCCCTCCCTGTTCATTTATAGTTTCTCCTGCCCTTCGCTGTTGCCGGGTCCTATGTGACACAGGGGAGACTAAAGTCGGGGATTCTCCATCACTACTGCTAGCTTCCTTTTCTCTTTTCCCTCCCTGTCCTGGCTCTTCCGGCGGAGCCGACGGCGCAACTTCCAAATCAATATTTCCATTATTCATTTCCCCATAATACTTATTATTCTCTATTGCCTGATGCTGTATACAGTGTCCCTCCTTAGTACATGCACAACAACGTTCCTCAGTTGAAACCTCAAGCACCATTATTCCACAAGCATGCTGCCATTCAGGCTTTCGGCGCAAATAAAAGAATAATTCCACATACGGCAGTTCATCATATTTTCCTTCCCGCTTACAGAATAGCATCAATTGTAAAATTGTATTATATTGCAATGTTCCATTCTCAGGCCAAGTTTCTTGGTCCTCTAGCTTATACTGTGGCCACCAAATATTACAATAATCAATCAGCTTTCCTTTCCGCATTTCTTGACCAAAACCTCCCTCTTTCCAGTGTGCTAGCAAACACCCCAGCGGGGATGTCCGCGGGATAGGTACATCTTTTCCCAGAATTCCTTTGATCTTTTTCATTTTGAGCTTATGATACAAACCCAAAAGCTGCCAGAGCAGCAGCACACTTTCCCAGAAGCTGCCGGAGCAGCAGCGTGCTCTCCCAAAAGCTGCCGGAGCAGCAGCACGCTTTCCCAAAAGCTGCCGGAGCAGCAGCACACTCTCCCAAAAGCTGTCGGAGCAGCAGCGTGCTCTCCCAGAAGCTGCCGGAGCAGCAGCACGCTTTCCCAAAAGCTGCCGGAGCAGCAGCGTGCTCTCCCAAAAGCTGCCGGAGCAGCAGCACACTTTCCCAGAAGCTGCCGGAGCAGCAGCGTGCTTACTACATACCAATAATACCAAGTGCTGACCCTTCAGCACAAACCAATACAATTACCAATACCAAACCACCAATGCCGAACCTGCAGAGCTTTCGCTCTGTCTAACGGACGGCGCCTAGGCTTACCCCGGGAGCTCCCTGCCCAACCGAGCGTGGCTTTCGCCGCGTCTGACCGGCAGGCTTTCGCAACCAAATCGGTACCGAATACCCAAAGTTGAAAGCACCTTTGCTTACCACTCCAGTGGTACGTCGTGAGCAGCGGAGGTCGGTCATGGTCGACTGCTCCCCGAGAATCCCTCGGTGCCGGCTGGAGCGAAACCGAGACACGAGCCGCCTCAGCAGTGCCCACGCTGTCCCACCTGGGTCGCCAAAATGTTAGCGTAGCAACCACATAACCACCAAGTGATTATATGAAGGTGCTTTATTCAGCGCTGGAAGCCGGGGCAGGTGCCCAAATCTGGCTTCAAGTCCCGTTACTTCCCAGCCGTTATTTATACATACAATATTGCGTCAGGTATACATATTCATTACAGGTTGCAACATCAGCCTCGCTTTTCATTCTAATTAGCTCCCCTCCCCTTTGCACATGCGTGGCGCACTCTGGTGGTCGTCCAGGTGGTCGTCCAGATGAAGTAAGGAGTCTTCCTCTCCGCTAAACTTTTCACCTTTCTTACTCGACGCATGCTCCCTCCGCTTCTTGGTTCTGCTTCAACTCATTTCATCATTTCCAGGCCCTTATCCAAGGTCAGGTTGTACCTGTTCCCTCCCAAGGTTCCCCTTCAATGATTCTTTTGATTGTTCAATGTACTCCCTAAGTATCCAGTATACATAGATTAATTGATAATGTAAGTACATTTGGCAATGCTTAATTATACTGTAGGTCCCACTACCTAAGAGACATTAGTAAAACATCCATTCGATTCTCCCCAACACTAACACAGAGACTGCACTGGCACCACTGGGGATGCAGTGCAGTGAGTCCAGAGAGGGCACTGGCACCACTGGCGATGCACTGCAGTGAGTCCAGAGAGTGCACTGGCACCACTGGGGATGCAGAGCAGTGAGTCCAGAGAGTGCACTGGCACCACCTGGGATGCAGTGCAGTGAGTCCAGAGAGTGCACCGTCACCACTGGTGATGCAGTGCAGTGACTCCAGAGAGTGCACTGGCACCACTGGAGTTGCAGTGCAGTGAGTCCAGAGAGTGCACTGGAACCACTGGGGATGCAGCGCAGTGACTCCAGACGGTGCACTAGCACCACTGGGGATGCACTGCAGTGACTCCAGAGAGTTCTCTGGCACCACTGGGGGTGCAGTTAGTGAGTCCAGAGAGTGCACTGGAACCACTGGGGATGCAGTGCAGTGACTCCAGACAGTGCACTAGCACCACTGGGGATGCACTGCAGTGACTCCAGAGAGTTCTCTGGCACCACTGGGGATGCAGTACAGTGAGTCCAGAGAGTGTACTGGCACCACTGGGGATGCACTGCAGTGAGTCCAGAAAATGCACTGGCACCACTGGGGATGCACTGCAGTGAGTCCAGAGAGTGCATTGGCACCGCTGGGGATGCACTGCAGTGACTCCAGAGAGTGCACTGGCACCACTGGGGATGCACTGCAGTGAGTCCAGATATTAGCCTAGCAACCACATAATCACCAAGTGATTATATGAAGGTGCTTTATTCAGCGCTGGAAGCCGGGGCAGGTGCCCAAATCTGGCTTCAAGTCCCGTTACTTCCCAGCCGTTTTTTTATACATACAATATTGCGTCAGGTATACATATTCATTACGGGTTGCAACATCAGCCTCGCTTTTCATTCTAATTAGCTCCCCTCCCCTTTGCACATGCGTGGCGCACTCTGGTGGTCGTCCAGGTGGTCGTCCAGATGAAGTAAGGAGTCTTCCTCTCCGCTAAACTTTTCACCTTTCTTACTCGACGCATGCTCCCTCCGCTTCTTGGTTCTGCTTCAACTCATTTCATCATTTCCAGGCCCTTATCCAAGGTCAGGTTGTACCTGTTCCCTCCCAGGGTTCCTTTTCAATGATTCTTTTGATTGTTCAATGTACTCCCTAAGTATCCAGTATACATAGATTAATTGATAATGTAAGTACATTTGGCAATGCTTAATTATACTGATAGGTCCCATTACCTAAGAGACATTAGTAAAACATCCATTCGATTCTCCCCAACACTAACATTCCCCCCCTTTGAAAATACTTCACTCATACCAAGAGCAAGTATTTTCATTACTGTTAGGTTGAATCAGGTTAGTAGAGGTTAGTGAGTATAACTTGATATAGAGATTAGTAAGTATAATCTTAACGCATCTTCGTTAGTCTACTATCTTATTGATTCCTCTATGCCTGCTTGTTAACGCTAGTACTATAGGATGGGGGTGGAGTAAGTGGGATAGGGTGTTCTGGGTGATTCCCAGTAACCTACTAACGTCCTTGACCACGTTGGCAATGAAATGTGGTCCCCTGTCTGAAGAAATACCCAACGGTACACCAAATCTAGGGATTATTTCCCGTAGTAACCATTTTACCGTTTCCTTTGCTTAGTTGGTGTGACAGGGAAGGGCCTCTGGCCATCCTGAAAAAGTATCAACCCCTACCAATCGGTATTTATAACCTCTTGCTTTAGGCAGTTCCACGAAGTCTATTTGCCAGTAATCTCCAGGCTCTATTCCAGCTCTAGTTCTTCCCATCTCAGCATGTTTCCTTGCTACCGGATTATTCTTTAAGCAAAGCTCACATTTTGACATTACTGACTTTGCCATTGTTAACATGTGTACCGAGATGACACCTCGTTTCAAATAGGTCACCATTGCTTCTGCACCCCAGTGACATTCATTATGTTTTATTTGTAAGAGTTCTCGCATTATTATAGGAGGTACTATGAGTTGTCCTGTCGTAGTCACATACCACCCGTCAGGATTCTTCTGGGCCTTCATCAAATTTGCAAGTCTCTCATCTTCCGCTGAATACTTTGGGTCTTTAGGTAATTTAAAACAAGAGAGGCCTACCTTCGATGGAATTAGAGCCATTACTTTCCATACTTCACGTGCAACCTTCCGGGCCGTCAAATCCGCCAGTCTGTTACCTTCTGCAATCTCTGACACCCCTCCTTGATGAGCTTTACAATGCATTATGGCCACCTGTTGGGGTTTCTGTACAGCTGTTATTAATTTCAATATTTCTTCCTGGTATTTTATATTAGTCCCTTGTGAGGATAGCATTCCCCTTTCTTTCCATAATGCCCCATGTACGTGGACTACCCCGAATGCATATTTTGAATCTGTCCAAATATTCACGTTCTTACCCTCGCTTAGTTCCAGGGCTCGTGTCAGGGCGACTATTTCTGCTCGTTGGGCTGAAGTCCCCGGAGGTAGGGAATTTGCCTCAATCACTACCTTTGATGTAGTTGCCGCGTATCCTGCATAACGAGTCCCATTTTCCACAAAGCTGCTTCCATCCGTGAAAAGTTCCCAATCCGGTCTCCCCCGAGGCTGATCCTTTAAGTCTGTTCTGCTGGCATAGGTATGTTCGATGATCTCCACGCAATCATGACTGAGGTCTCCTTCCTCCGTAGTTGTTCCTAGAAACACTGCTGGGTTCAATAAGTTAGTAGTTCTTAAGATTACATCATCTTGCTCAATTAGTATAGCTTGATATTTCATCATTCGGCTGGGCCATAGCCAATGGCCCCCCTTTTGCTCCAATACCGTAGTCACCATCTGTGGCACGAACACTCAATTTGCTTCCCTAATGTGAGCTTCCTGGCTTCCTGTATTAAAAGGACTGTGGCTGCCACGGCCCTTAAACACGAGGGCCATCCAGCGCTTACTGCATCCAATTGTTTAGAAAAATACCCCACAGGTCTTTTCCAGCTCCCAAGTCGCTGGGTCAGTACTCCTAATGCCAATCGTTGTCTCTCATGCACAAACAGCTGGAAGTCCTTTGATAAGTCCGGGGCATGGCATTCTGTACCCCGACTTGTACCCAATCTTGATATCTCTTCAGCCTCCTTATTCCATCCCCTGTGTTATAATCCCATTGGGGATCCTCGGTGGGGAAGTTTTGATCTAGATTTCCAAGCACTAATCCATTTCGTATATCTTCTCGGGCTCTCTCTCTGGCTGCCCGCAATACCACGTCTTTTTCTGTCGAGTCCATCAAAGTATCCAGGATCACCTGGAGATCATCCCAATCGGGATTTTGGGTTTTAATTATCATTTTCATTACCCTAGCTACTTTATCTGGGTTTTCCCTGTAGGTGCCGGCTGCTTGTTTCCATATCATTAAATCCCCAGCTGAAAAAGGCACCTTAACATATACCGGTCCTTCTGTCCCCACTCCTTGCCTGAGGGGAGCGATTATTTTCCCTCCCTGTTCATTTATAGTTTCTCCTGCCCTTCGCTGTTGCCGGGTCCTATGTGACACAGGGGAGACTAAAGTCGGGGATTCTCCATCACTACTGCTAGCTTCCTTTTCTCTTTTCCCTCCCTGTCCTGGCTCTTCCGGCGGAGCCGACGGCGCAACTTCCAAATCAATATTTCCATTATTCATTTCCCCATAATACTTATTATTCTCTATTGCCTGATGCTGTATACAGTGTCCCTCCTTAGTACATGCACAACAACGTTCCTCAGTTGAAACCTCAAGCACCATTATTCCACAAGCATGCTGCCATTCAGGCTTTCGGCGCAAATAAAAGAATAATTCCACATACGGCAGTTCATCATATTTTCCTTCCCGCTTACAGAATAGCATCAATTGTAAAATTGTATTATATTGCAATGTTCCATTCTCAGGCCAAGTTTCTTGGTCCTCTAGCTTATACTGTGGCCACCAAATATTACAATAATCAATCAGCTTTCCTTTCCGCATTTCTTGACCAAAACCTCCCTCTTTCCAGTGTGCTAGCAAACACCCCAGCGGGGATGTCCGCGGGATAGGTACATCTTTTCCCAGAATTCCTTTGATCTTTTTCATTTTGAGCTTATGATACAAACCCAAAAGCTGCCAGAGCAGCAGCACACTTTCCCAGAAGCTGCCGGAGCAGCAGTACACTCTCCCAAAAGCTGCCGGAGCAGCAGCGTGCTCTCCCAGAATCTGCCGGAGCAGCAGCACGCTTTCCCAAAAGCTGCCGGAGCAGCAGCATGCTCTCCCAAAAGCTGCCGGAGCAGCAGCACGCTTTCCCAAAAGCTACCGGAGCAGCAGCACGCTTTCCCAAAAGCTGCCGGAGCAGCAGCACACTCTCCCAAAAGCTGCCGGAGCAGCAGCGTGCTCTCCCAGAAGCTGCCGGAGCAGCAGCACGCTTTCCCAAAAGCTGCCGGAGCAGCAGCGTGCTCTCCCAAAAGCTGCCGGAGCAGCAGCACGCTTTCCCAAAAGCTGCCGGAGCAGCAGCACGCTTTCCCAAAAGCTGCCGGAGCAGCAGCACACTCTCCCAAAAGCTGCCGGAGCAGCAGCGTGCTATCCCAGAAGCTGCCGGAGCAGCAGCACGCTTTCCCAAAAGCTGCCGGAGCAGCAGCATGCTCTCCCAAAAGCTGCCGGAGCAGCAGCACACTTTCCCAGAAGCTGCCGGAGCAGCAGCGTGCTCTCCCAAAAGCTGCCGGAGCAGCAGCACGCTTTCCCAAAAGCTGCCGGAGCAGCAGCACACTCTCCCAAAAGCTGCCGGAGCAGCAGCGTGCTCTCCCAGAAGCTGCCGGAACAGCAGCACGCTTTCCCAAAAGCTGCCGGAGCAGCAGCGTGCTCTCCCAAAAGCTGCCGGAGCAGCAGCACGCTTTCCCAGAAGCTGCCGGAGCAGCAGCGTGCTTACTACATACCAATAATACCAAGTGCTGACCCTTCAGCACAAACCAATACAATTACCAATACCAAACCACCAATGCCGAACCTGCAGAGCTTTCGCTCTGTCTAACGGACGGCGCCTAGGCTTACCCCGGGAGCTCCCTGCCCAACCGAGCGTGGCTTTCGCCGCGTCTGACCGGCAGGCTTTCGCAACCAAATCGGTACCGAATACCCAAAGTTGAAAGCACCTTTGCTTACCACTCCAGTGGTACGTCGTGAGCAGCGGAGGTCGGTCGTGGTCGACTGCTCCCCGAGAATCCCTTCAGTGCCGGCTGGAGCGAAACCGAGACACGAGCCGCCTCAGCAGTGCCCACGCTGTCCCACCTGGGTCGCCAAAATGTTAGCGTAGCAACCACATAACCACCAAGTGATTATATGAAGGTGCTTTATTCAGCGCTGGAAGCCGGGGCAGGTGCCCAAATCTGGCTTCAAGTCCCGTTACTTCCCAGCCGTTATTTATACATACAATATTGCGTCAGGTATACATATTCATTACAGGTTGCAACAGCAGCCTCGCTTTTCATTCTAATTAGCTCCCCTCCCCTTTGCACATGCGTGGCGCACTCTGGTGGTCGTCCAGGTGGTCGTCCAGATGAAGTAAGGAGTCTTCCTCTCCGCTAAACTTTTCACCTTTCTTACTCGATGCATGCTCCCTCCGCTTCTTGGTTCTGCTTCAACTCATTTCATCATTTCCAGGCCCTTATCCAAGGTCAGGTTGTACCTGTTCCCTCCCAAGGTTCCCCTTCAATGACTCTTTTGATTGTTCAATGTACTCCCTAAGTATCCAGTATACATAGATTAATTGATAATGTAAGTACATTTGGCAATGCTTAATGATACTGTAGGTCCCATTACTTAAGAGACATTACATCCATTCGATTCTCCCCAACACTAACACAGAGACTGCACTGGCACCACTGGGGATGCAGTGCAGTGAGTCCAGAGAGTGCACCGTCACCACTGGTGATGCAGTGCAGTGACTCCAGAGAGTGCACTGTCACCACTGGGGATGCAGTACAGTGAGTCCAGAGAGTGCACTGGCACCACTGGGGATGCAGTACAGTGAGTCCAGAGAGTGCACTGGCACCACTGGGGATGCAGTGCAGTGAGTAAAGAGAGTGCACTGGCACCACTGTGGATGCAGTGCAGTGAGTCCAGAGAGTGCACTGGTACCAATGGGGATGGACTGCAGTGAGTCCAGAGAGTGCACTGGCACCAATGGGGATGCAGTGCAGTGAGTCCAGAGAGTGCACTGGCACCACTGGGGTTGCACTGCACTGAGTCCAGAGAGTGCACTGGCACCACTGGGGATGCACTGCACTGAGTCCAGAGAGTGCACTGGCACCACTGGGGATGCACTGCAGTGAGTCCAGAGAGTGCACTGGCACCACTGGGGATGCACTGCAGTGAGTCCAGAGAGTGCACTGGCACCACTGGGATGCAGTGCACTGAGTCCACAGAGTGCACTGGCACCACAGGGGATACACTGCAGTGAGTCCAGAGAGTGCACTGGCACCACTGGGGATGCAGTGCCGTAAGTGCAGAGAGTGCACTGGCACCGCTGCGGTTGCACCCCGGTGTTTTCAGAGAGTGCAGTGACACCACTGGGGATGCAGTGCAGTGAGTCCAGAGAGTGCACTGGCACCACTGGGGATGCAGTGCAGTGAGTCCAGAGAGTGCACTGTTACCACTGGGGATGCAGTGCAGTGAGTCCAGAGAGTGCACTGGCACCACTGGGGATGCAGTGCAGTGAGTCCAGAGAGTGCACTGGCACCTTGGGGATACAGTTCATTGAGTCCAGAGAGTGCACTGGCACCACTGGGGATGCAGTGCAGTGAGTCCACAGAGTACACTGGCACCACTGGTGATGCAGTGCAGTGAGTCCAGAGAGTGCACTGGCACCACTGGGGATGCAGTGCAGTGAGTCCAGAGAGTGCAGTGGCACCATTGGGGATGCAGTGCAGTGAGTCCAGAGAGTGCACTGGCACCACTGGTGATGCAGTGCAGTGAGTTAAGAGAGTACACTGGCGCCACTGTGGATGCACTGCAGTGAGTCCAGAGAGTGCACTGGCACCACTGGTGATGCAGTGCAATGAGTCCAGAGAGCCACTGGCACCACTGGGGATGCAGTGCATTTAGTCCAGAGAGTGAACTGGCACCACTGGGGATGCAGTGCAGTGAGTCCAGAGAGGGCACTGTCAGCAATGGGGATGCAGTGCAGTGAGTCCAGAGAGTGCACTGGCACCACTGGGGATGCAGTGCAGTGAGACCAGAGACTTCACAGGCACCACTGGGGATGCAGTGCAGTGAGTCCAGAGAGTGCACTGGCACCACTGGGGATGCAGTGCAGTGAGTGCAGAGAGTGCACTGGCACAAAAGGGAATGCACTGCAGTGAGTCCAGAGAGTGCACTGGCACCACTGGGGATGCAGTGCAGTGAGTCCAGAGAGTGCACTGGCACCACTGGGGATGCACTGCAGTGAGTCCAGAGAGTGCAGTGGCACCACTGGGGATGCAGTCCACTGAGTCCAGAGAGTACACTGGCACCACTGGGGATGCAGTGCAGTGAGTCCAGAGAGTGCACTGTCAGCACTGGGGATGCAGTGCAGTGAGTCCAGAGAGTGCACTGGCACCAACTGGAGCTGCACTGCTGTGAGTCCTGAGATTGCACTGGCACCACTGGGGATGCACTGCAGTGAGTCCAGAGACTTCACAGGCACCACTGGGGATGCAGTACAGTGAGTCCAGAGAGTGCACTGGCACCACTGGGGATTCAGTTCAGTGAGTCCAGAGAGTGAACTGGCACCACTGGGGATGCACTGCACTGAGTCCAGAGAGTGCACTGGCACCACTGGGGATGCACTGCAGTGAGTCCAGAGAGTGCACTGGCACCACTGGGGATGCACTGCAGTGAGTCCAGAGAGTGCACTGGCACCACTGGGATGCAGTGCACTGAGTCCACAGAGTGCACTGGCACCACAGGGGATACACTGCAGTGAGTCCAGAGAGTGCACTGGCACCACTGGGGATGCAGTGCCGTAAGTGCAGAGAGTGCACTGGCACCGCTGCGGTTGCACCCCGGTGTTTTCAGAGAGTGCAGTGACACCACTGGGGATGCAGTGCAGTGAGTCCAGAGAGTGCACTGGCACCACTGGGGATGCAGTGCAGTGAGTCCAGAGAGTGCACTGTTACCACTGGGGATGCAGTGCAGTGAGTCCAGAGAGTGCACTGGCACCACTGGGGATGCAGTGCAGTGAGTCCAGAGAGTGCACTGGCACCTTGGGGATACAGTTCATTGAGTCCAGAGAGTGCACTGGCACCACTGGGGATGCAGTGCAGTGAGTCCACAGAGTACACTGGCACCACTGGTGATGCAGTGCAGTGAGTCCAGAGAGTGCACTGGCACCACTGGGGATGCAGTGCAGTGAGTCCAGAGAGTGCAGTGGCACCATTGGGGATGCAGTGCAGTGAGTCCAGAGAGTGCACTGGCACCACTGGTGATGCAGTGCAGTGAGTTAAGAGAGTACACTGGCGCCACTGTGGATGCACTGCAGTGAGTCCAGAGAGTGCACTGGCACCACTGGTGATGCAGTGCAATGAGTCCAGAGAGCCACTGGCACCACTGGGGATGCAGTGCATTTAGTCCAGAGAGTGAACTGGCACCACTGGGGATGCAGTGCAGTGAGTCCAGAGAGGGCACTGTCAGCAATGGGGATGCAGTGCAGTGAGTCCAGAGAGTGCACTGGCACCACTGGGGATGCAGTGCAGTGAGACCAGAGACTTCACAGGCACCACTGGGGATGCAGTGCAGTGAGTCCAGAGAGTGCACTGGCACCACTGGGGATGCAGTGCAGTGAGTGCAGAGAGTGCACTGGCACAAAAGGGAATGCACTGCAGTGAGTCCAGAGAGTGCACTGGCACCACTGGGGATGCAGTGCAGTGAGTCCAGAGAGTGCACTGGCACCACTGGGGATGCACTGCAGTGAGTCCAGAGAGTGCAGTGGCACCACTGGGGATGCAGTCCACTGAGTCCAGAGAGTACACTGGCACCACTGGGGATGCAGTGCAGTGAGTCCAGAGAGTGCACTGTCAGCACTGGGGATGCAGTGCAGTGAGTCCAGAGAGTGCACTGGCACCAACTGGAGCTGCACTGCTGTGAGTCCTGAGATTGCACTGGCACCACTGGGGATGCACTGCAGTGAGTCCAGAGACTTCACAGGCACCACTGGGGATGCAGTACAGTGAGTCCAGAGAGTGCACTGGCACCACTGGGGATTCAGTTCAGTGAGTCCAGAGAGTGAACTGGCACCACTGGGGATGTAGTGCAGTGAGTTCAGAGAGTGCACTAGCACCTCTGGGGATGCACCCCGGTGAGTCCAGAGAGTGCACTGGCACCACTGGGGATGCACCCCGGCAAGTCCAGAGAGTGCACTGTCACCACTGGGGATGCAGTGCAGTGAGTCCAGAGAGTGCACTGGCACCACTGGGGATGCAGTGCAGTGAGTCCAGAGAGTGCACTGGCACCACTGGGGATGCAGTGCAGTGAGTCCAGAGAGTGCACTGGTACCACTGGGGATGCAGTGCAGTGAGTCCAGAGAGGGCACTGGCACCACTGGCGATGCACTGCAGTGAGTCCAGAGAGTGCACTGGCACCACTGGGGATGCAGAGCAGTGAGTCCAGAGAGTGCACTAGCACCACCTGGGATGCAGTGCAGTGAGTCCAGAGAGTGCACCGTCACCACTGGTGATGCAGTGCAGTGACTCCAGAGAGTGCACTGGCACCACTGGAGTTGCAGTGCAGTGAGTCCCCAGTGGTGCCAGTGCACTCTCTGGACTCACTGCACTGCATCCGCAGTGGTGCCAGTGCACTCTCTGGACTCACTGCAGTGCATCCCCAGTAGTGCCAGTGCACTCTCTGGACTCACTGCGCTGCATCCCCAGTGGTGCCAGTGCACTCTCTGGACTCACTGCGCTGCATCCCCAGTGGTGCCAGTGCACTCTCTGGACTCACTGCACTGCATCCCCAGTGGTGCCAGTGCACTCTCTGCACTCACTGCACTGCATCCCCAGTGGTGCCAGGGCACTCTCCGGACTCACTGCAGTGCATCCGCAGTGGTGCCAGTGCACTCTTTCGAGTCACTGCAGTGCATCCCCAGTGGTGCCAGTGCACTCTCTGGACTCACTGCAGTGCATCCCCAGTGCTGCCAGTGCACTCTCTGGACTCACTGCAGTGCATCCCCAGTGGTGCCAGTGCACTCTCTGGACTCACTGCACTGCATCCCCAGTGGTGCCAGTGCACTCTCCGGAATCACTGCACTGCATCTCCAGTGGTGTCAGTGCACTCTCTGGACTCACTGCAGTGCATCCCCAGTGGTGCCCGTGCACTCTCTGGACTCACTGCAGTGCATCCCCAGTGGTGCCAGTGCACTCTCTGGAGTCACTGCACTGCATCCCCAGTGGTGCCTGTGCAGTCTCTGGACTCACTACAGTTCATCCCCAGTGGAGCCTGTGCACTCTCTGGACTCACTGCACTGCATCCCCAGTGGTGCCAGGGCACTCTCTGGACTCACTGCACTCCATCCCCACTGGTGCCAGTCCACTCTCTGGACTCACTGCACTGCATCCCCAGTGGTGCCAGTGCACTCTCTGCACTCATGCACTGCATACCCAGTGGTGCCAGTGCACTCTTTGGACTCACTGCACTGCATGAACAGTGGTGCCAGTGCACTCTCTGGACTCACTGCACTGCATCCCCAGTGGTGCCAGTGTAGTCTCTGGACTCACTGTAGTGCATCCCCAGTGGTGCCAGTGCAATCTCAGGACTCACTGCAGTGCAGCTCCAGTTGGTGCCAGTGCTGTCTCTGGACTCACTGCACTGCATCCCCAGTGGTGCCAGTGCACTCTCTGGACTCACTGCAGTGCATCCCCAGTGCTGCCAGTGCACTCTCTGGACTCACTGCACTGCATCGCCAGTGGTGCCAGTGCACTCTCTGGACTCACTGCACTGCATCACCAGTGGTGCCAGTGCACTCTCTGGACTCAGTGCACTGCATCCCCAGTGGTGCCAGTGCACTCTCTGGACTCACTGCATTGCATCCCCAGTGGTGCCAGTGCACTCTCTGGACTCACTGCACTGCATCCCCAGTGGTGCCACTGCACTCTCTGGACTCACTGCACTGCATCCCCAGTGGTGCCAGGGCACTCTCCGGACTCACTGCAGTGCATCCGCAGTGGTGCCAGTGCACTCTTTCGAGTCACTGCAGTGCATCCCCAGCGGTGCCAGTGCACTCTCTGGACTCACTGCACTGCATCCCCAGTGGTGCCAGTGCACTCTCTGGAGTCACTGCACTGCATCCCCAGTGGTGCCACTGCACTCTCTGGACTCACTGCAGTGCATCCCCAGTGGTGCCAGTGCACTCTCTGGAATCACTGCAGTGCATCCCCTGTGGTGCCAGTGCACTCTCTGGACTCACTGCACTGCATCACCTGTGGTGCCAGTGCACTCTCTGGACTCACTGCACTGCATCCCCAGTGGTGCCAGTGCACTCTCTGAACTCACCGCACTGCATCCCCAGTGGTGTCAGTGCACTCTCTGGACTCACTGCACTGCATCCTCTGTGGTGCCAGTGCACTCTGTGGACTCATCGCATTGCATCCCCAGTGGTGCCAGTGCACTCTCTGGACTCACTGCACTGCATCCCCAGTGGTGCCAGTGCACTCTCTGCCCTCACTGCAGTGCATCCCCAGAGGTGCCAGTGCACTCTCTGCAGTCACTGCACTGCATCCCCAGTGGTGCCTGTGCACTCTCGGCCCTCACTGCAGTGCATCCCCAGTGGTGCCAGTGCACTCTCTGGACTCACTGCACTGCATCCCCAGTGGTGCCAGTGCACTCTCTGGACTCACCGCATTGCATCCCCAGTGGTGCCAGTGCACTCTCTGGACTCACTGCACTGCATCCCCAGTGGTGCCAGTGTACTCTCTGGAGTCACTGCACTGCATCCTCAGTGGTGCCAGTGCACTCTCTGGACTCACTGCACTGCATCCCCAGTGGTGCCAGGGCACTCTCTGGACTCACTGCACTGCATCCCCAGTGGTCCCAGTGCACTCTCTGCCCTCACTGCATTGCATCCCCAGTGGTGCCAGTGCACTCTCTGCACTCACTGCAGTGCATCCCCAGTGGTGCCAGTGCAATCTCTGGGCTCACCGGGGTGCATCCCCAGTGGTGCCAGTGCACTCTCTGGACTCACTGCACTGCATCACCTGTGGTGCCAGTGCACTCTCTGGACTCACTGCAGTGCATCCCCAGTGGTGCCAGTGCACTCTCTGCACTCACTGCACTGCATCCCCAGTGGTGCCAGTGCACTCTCTGGACTCACTGCACTGCATCCCCAGTGGTGTTAGTGCACTCTCTGGACTCACTGCAGTGCATCCGCAGTGGTGCCAGTGCACTCTCTGGACTCACTGCACTGCATCCCCAGTAGTGCCAGTGCACTCTGTGGACTCACTGCCGGGGTGCATCCCCAGTGGTGCCAGTGCACTCTCTGGACTCACTGCACTGCATCCCCAGTGGTGCCAGTGCACTCTCTGCACTCACTGCACTGCATCCCCAGTGGTGCCAGTGCACTATCTGGACTCATTGCAGTGCATCCCCAGTGGTGCCAGTGCACTCTCTGAGTCACTGCACTGCATTCCCAGTGGTGCCAGTGCACTCTCTGGACTCACTGCAGTGCATCCCCAGGGGTGCCAGTGCACTCTCTGGACTCACTGCACTGCATTCCCAGTGGTGCCAGTGCACTCTCTGGACTCACTGCAGTGCATCCCCAGGGGTGCCAGTGCACTCTCTGGACTCACTGCACTGCAACCCCAGTGGTGCCAGTGCACTCTCTGGACTCACCGCACTGCATCCCCAGTGGTGCCAGTGCACTCTCTGGACTCACTGCACTGCATCCCCAAGGTGCCAGTGCACTCTCTGGACTAAACTGCACTGCATCCCCAGTGGTGCCCGTGCACTCTCTGGACTCACTGCAGTGCATCCCCACTGGTGCCAGTGCACTCTCTGGACTCACTGCATTGCATCCCCAGTGGTGCCAGAGCACTCTCTGGACTCACTGCACTGCATCCCCAGTGGTGCCAGTGCACTCTATGGACTCACTGCACTGCATCCCCAGTGGTGCCTTTGCAGTCTCTGGACTCACTACAGTTCATCCCCAGTTGAGCCAGTGCACTCTCTGGACTCACTGCACTCCATCCACACTGGTGCCAGTGCACTCTCTGGACTCACTGCACTCCATCCCCACTGGTGCCAGTCCACTCTCTGGACTCACTGCACTGCATCCCCAGTGGTGCCAGTGCACTCTCTGCACTCATGCACTGCATACCCAGTGGTGCCAGTGCACTCTTTGGACTCACTGCACTGCATGAAGAGTGGTGCCAGTGCACTCTCTGGACTCACTGCACTGCATCCCCAGTGGTGCCAGTGTAGTCTCTGGACTCACTGTAGTGCATCCCCAGTGGTGCCAGTGCAATCTCAGGACTCACTGTACTGCATCCCCACTGGTGCCAGAGCACTCTCTGGAGTCACTGCATTGCATCCCCAGTGGTGCCAGTGCACTCTCTGGACTCACAGCAGTGCATCCCCTGTGGTGCCATTGCACTCTCAGGACTCACTGCACTGCATCCCCAGTGGTGCCAGTGCACTCTCTGGACTCACTGCACTGCATCCCCAGTGGTGCCTGTGAAGTCTCTGGTCTCACTGCACTGCATCCCCAGTGGTGCCAGTGCACTCTCTGGACTCACTGCACTGCATCCCCATTGCTGACAGTGCCCTCTCTGGACTCAGTGCACTGCATCCCCAGTGGTGCCACTGCACTCTCTGAAAACACCGGGGAGCAACCGCAGCGGTGCCAGTGCACTCTCTGGACTCACTGCAGTGCATCCCCAGTGGTGCCAGTGCACTCTCTGGACTCACTGCAGTGTATCCCCTGTGGTGCCAGTGCACTCTCTGGACTCAGTGCACTGCATCCCAGTGGTGCCAGTGCACTCTCTGGACTCACTGTACTGCATCCCCAGTGGTGCCTGTGAAATCTCTGGACTCACTGCAGTGCATCCCCAGTGGTGCCAGTGCAATCTCAGGACTCACAGCAGTGCAGCTCCAGTTGGTGCCAGTGCACTCTCTGGAGTCACTGCACTGCATCCCCAGTGGTGCCAGTGCACTCTCTGGACTCACTGCATTGCATCCCCAGTGGTGCCAGTGCACTCTCTGGACTCACTGCACTGCATTCCCAGTGGTGCCAGTGCACTCTCTGGACTCACTGCAGTGCATCCCCAGGGGTGCCAGTGCACTCTCTGGACTCACTGCACTGCATTCCCAGTGGTGCCAGTGCACTCTCTGGACTCACTGCAGTGCATCCCCAGGGGTGCCAGTGCACTCTCTGGACTCACTGCACTGCAACCCCAGTGGTGCCAGTGCACTCTCTGGACTCACCGCACTGCATCCCCAGTGGTGCCAGTGCACTCTCTGGACTCACTGCACTGCATCCCCAAGGTGCCAGTGCACTCTCTGGACTAAACTGCACTGCATCCCCAGTGGTGCCCGTGCACTCTCTGGACTCACTGCAGTGCATCCCCACTGGTGCCAGTGCACTCTCTGGACTCACTGCATTGCATCCCCAGTGGTGCCAGAGCACTCTCTGGACTCACTGCACTGCATCCCCAGTGGTGCCAGTGCACTCTATGGACTCACTGCACTGCATCCCCAGTGGTGCCTTTGCAGTCTCTGGACTCACTACAGTTCATCCCCAGTTGAGCCAGTGCACTCTCTGGACTCACTGCACTCCATCCACACTGGTGCCAGTGCACTCTCTGGACTCACTGCACTCCATCCCCACTGGTGCCAGTCCACTCTCTGGACTCACTGCACTGCATCCCCAGTGGTGCCAGTGCACTCTCTGCACTCATGCACTGCATACCCAGTGGTGCCAGTGCACTCTTTGGACTCACTGCACTGCATGAAGAGTGGTGCCAGTGCACTCTCTGGACTCACTGCACTGCATCCCCAGTGGTGCCAGTGTAGTCTCTGGACTCACTGTAGTGCATCCCCAGTGGTGCCAGTGCAATCTCAGGACTCACTGTACTGCATCCCCACTGGTGCCAGAGCACTCTCTGGAGTCACTGCATTGCATCCCCAGTGGTGCCAGTGCACTCTCTGGACTCACAGCAGTGCATCCCCTGTGGTGCCATTGCACTCTCAGGACTCACTGCACTGCATCCCCAGTGGTGCCAGTGCACTCTCTGGACTCACTGCACTGCATCCCCAGTGGTGCCTGTGAAGTCTCTGGTCTCACTGCACTGCATCCCCAGTGGTGCCAGTGCACTCTCTGGACTCACTGCACTGCATCCCCATTGCTGACAGTGCCCTCTCTGGACTCAGTGCACTGCATCCCCAGTGGTGCCACTGCACTCTCTGAAAACACCGGGGAGCAACCGCAGCGGTGCCAGTGCACTCTCTGGACTCACTGCAGTGCATCCCCAGTGGTGCCAGTGCACTCTCTGGACTCACTGCAGTGTATCCCCTGTGGTGCCAGTGCACTCTCTGGACTCAGTGCACTGCATCCCAGTGGTGCCAGTGCACTCTCTGGACTCACTGTACTGCATCCCCAGTGGTGCCTGTGAAATCTCTGGACTCACTGCAGTGCATCCCCAGTGGTGCCAGTGCAATCTCAGGACTCACAGCAGTGCAGCTCCAGTTGGTGCCAGTGCACTCTCTGGAGTCACTGCACTGCATCCCCAGTGGTGCCAGTGCACTCTCTGGACTCACTGCATTGCATCCCCAGTGGTGCCAGTCCACTCTCTGGACTCACTGTGCTGCATCCCCTGTGGTGCCATTGCACTCTCAGGACTCACTGCACTGCATCCCCAGTGGTGCCAGTGCACTCTCTGGACTCACTGCACTGCATCCCCAGTGGTGCCTGTGAAGTCTCTGGTCTCACTGCACTGCATACCCAGTGGTGCCAGTGCACTCTGTGGACTCACTGCACTGCATCCCCATTGCTGACAGTGCCCTCTCTGGACTCAGTGCACTGCATCCCCAGTGGTGCCACTGCACTCTCTGAAAACACCGGGGTGCAACCGCAGCGGTGCCAGTGCACTCTCTGCACTCACGGCAGTGCATCCCCAGTGGTGCCAGTGCACTCTCTGGACTTGCCGGGGTGCATCCCCAGTGGTGCCAGAGCACTCTCTGGACTCACTGCACTGCATCCCCAGTGGTGCCAGTGCACTCTATGGACTCACTGCACTGCATCCCCAGTGGTGCCTTTGCAGTCTCTGGACTCACTACAGTTCATCCCCAGTTGAGCCAGTGCACTCTCTGGACTCACTGCACTCCATCCACACTGGTGCCAGTGCACTCTCTGGACTCACTGCACTCCATCCCCACTGGTGCCAGTCCACTCTCTGGACTCACTGCACTGCATCCCCAGTGGTGCCAGTGCACTCTCTGCACTCATGCACTGCATACCCAGTGGTGCCAGTGCACTCTTTGGACTCACTGCACTGCATGAAGAGTGGTGCCAGTGCACTCTCTGGACTCACTGCACTGCATCCCCTGTGGTGCCAGTGTAGTCTCTGGACTCACTGCACTGCATCCCCAGTGGTGCCAGTGCAATCTCAGGACTCACTGTACTGCATCCCCACTGGTGCCAGAGCACTCTCTGGAGTCACTGCATTGCATCCCCAGTGGTGCCAGTGCACTCTCTGGACTCACAGCAGTGCATCCCCTGTGGTGCCATTGCACTCTCAGGACTCACTGCACTGCATCCCCAGTGGTGCCAGTGCACTCTCTGGACTCACTGCACTGCATCCCCAGTGGTGCCTGTGAAGTCTCTGGTCTCACTGCACTGCATCCCCAGTGGTGCCAGTGCACTCTCTGGACTCACTGCACTGCATCCCCATTGCTGACAGTGCCCTCTCTGGACTCAGTGCACTGCATCCCCAGTGGTGCCACTGCACTCTCTGAAAACACCGGGGAGCAACCGCAGCGGTGCCAGTGCACTCTCTGGACTCACTGCAGTGCATCCCCAGTGGTGCCAGTGCACTCTCTGGACTCACTGCAGTGTATCCCCTGTGGTGCCAGTGCACTCTCTGGACTCAGTGCACTGCATCCCAGTGGTGCCAGTGCACTCTCTGGACTCACTGTACTGCATCCCCAGTGGTGCCTGTGAAATCTCTGGACTCACTGAAGTGCATCCCAGTGGTGCCAGTGCAATCTCAGGACTCAGAGCAGTGCAGCTCCAGTTGGTGCCAGTGCACTCTCTGGAGTCACTGCAGTGCATCCCCAGTGGTGCCAGTGCACTCTCTGGACTCACTGCATTGCATCCCCAGTGGTGCCAGTCCACTCTCTGGACTCACTGTGCTGCATCCCCTGTGGTGCCATTGCACTCTCAGGACTCACTGCACTGCATCCCCAGTGGTGCCAGTGCACTCTCTGGACTCACTGCACTGCATCCCCAGTGGTGCCTGTGAAGTCTCTGGTCTCACTGCACTGCATACCCAGTGGTGCCAGTGCACTCTCTGGACTCACTGCACTGCATCCCCATTGCTGACAGTGCCCTCTCTGGACTCAGTGCACTGCATCCCCAGTGGTGCCACTGCACTCTCTGAAAACACCGGGGTGCAACCGCAGCGGTGCCAGTGCACTCTCTGCACTCACGGCAGTGCATCCCCAGTGGTGCCAGTGCACTCTCTGGACTTGCCGGGGTGCATCCCCAGTGGTGCCAGTGCACTCTCTGGACTCACTGCATTACATCCGCAGTGGTGCCAGTGCACTCTCTGGACTCACTGCAGTGCATCCCCACTGGTGCCAGTGCACTCTCTGGACTCACTGCAGTGCATCCCCAATCGTACCAGTGCACTCTCTGGACTCACTGCACTGCATCCCCAGTGGTGCCACTGCAACCTCTGGTCTCACTGCAGTGCATACCCAGTGGTGCCAGTGCACTCTCTGGACTCACTGCAGTGCATCCCCAGTGGTAACAGTGCACTCTCTGGACTCACTGTAGTGCATCCCCAGTGGTGCCAGTGCACTCTCTGGACTCACTGCACTGCATCCCCGGTGGTGCCAGTGCACTCTCTGGACTCACTGCACTGTATCCCCAGTGGTGACAGTGCACTCTCTGGACTTGCCGGGGTGCATCCCCAGTGGTGCCAGTGCACTCTCTGGAGTCACCGGGGTGCATCCCCAGAGGTGCCAGTGCACTCTCTGGACTCACTGCTCTACATCCCCAGTGGTGCCAGTTCACTCTGTGGACTCAAGGAACTGAATCCCCTGTGGTGCCAGTGCACTCTCTGGACTCACTGTACTGCATCCCCAGTGGTGCCTGTGAAGTCCCTGGTCTCACTGCAGTGCATCCCAGTGGTGCCAGTGCAATCTCAGGACTCACAGCAGTGCAGCTCCAGTTGGTGCCAGTGCACTCTCTGGACTCACTGCAGTGCATCCCCAGTGGTGCCAGTGCACTCTCTGGACTCACTGCATTGCATCCCCAGTGGTGCCAGTGCACTCTCTGGACTCACTGCAGTGCATCCCCTGTGGTGCCAGTGCACTCTCTGCACTCACGGCAGTGCATCCCCAGTGGTGCCAGTGCACTCTCTGGACTCACTGCACTGCATCCCCAGTGGTGCCAGTGCACTCTCTGGACTCACTGCACTGCATCCCCAGTGGTGACAGTGCACTCTCTGGACTTGCCGGGGTGCATCCCCAGTGGTGCCAGTGCAGTCTCTGGAGTCACCGGGGTGCATCCCCAGAGGTGCCAGTGCACTCTCTGGACTCACTGCTCTACATCCCCAGTGGTGCC
Source organism: Anser cygnoides (assembly GCF_040182565.1). Lineage (NCBI taxonomy): Eukaryota > Metazoa > Chordata > Aves > Anseriformes > Anatidae > Anser > Anser cygnoides. The sequence goes on along the minus strand of NW_027103076.1, from coordinate 191,482 downwards.
AGTTCACTCTCTGGACTCAAGGAACTGAATCCCCTGTGGTGCCAGTGCACTCTCTGGACTCACTGTACTGCATCCCCAGTGGTGCCTGTGAAGTCTCTGGACTCACTGCAGTGCATCCCCAGTGGTGCCAGTGCACTCTCTGGACTTGCCGGGGTGCATCCCCAGTGGTGCCAGTGCACTCTCTGGACTCACTGCATTACATCCGCAGTGGTGCCCGTGCACTCTCTGGACTCACTGCAGTGCATCCCCACTGGTGCCAGTGCACTCTCTGGACTCACTGCAGTGCATCCCCAATCGTACCAGTGCACTCTCTGGACTCACTGCACTGCATCCCCAGTGGTGCCACTGCAACCTCTGGTCTCACTGCAGTGCATACCCAGTGGTGCCAGTGCACTCTCTGGACTCACTGCAGTGCATCCCCAGTGGTAACAGTGCACTCTCTGGACTCACTGTAGTGCATCCCCAGTGGTGCCAGTGCACTCTCTGGACTCACTGCACTGCATCCCCGGTGGTGCCAGTGCACTCTCTGGACTCACTGCACTGTATCCCCAGTGGTGACAGTGCACTCTCTGGACTTGCCGGGGTGCATCCCCAGTGGTGCCAGTGCACTCTCTGGAGTCACCGGGGTGCATCCCCAGAGGTGCCAGTGCACTCTCTGGACTCACTGCTCTACATCCCCAGTGGTGCCAGTTCACTCTGTGGACTCAAGGAACTGAATCCCCTGTGGTGCCAGTGCACTCTCTGGACTCACTGTACTGCATCCCCAGTGGTGCCTGTGAAGTCCCTGGTCTCACTGCAGTGCATCCCAGTGGTGCCAGTGCAATCTCAGGACTCACAGCAGTGCAGCTCCAGTTGGTGCCAGTGCACTCTCTGGACTCACTGCAGTGCATCCCCAGTGGTGCCAGTGCACTCTCTGGACTCACTGCATTGCATCCCCAGTGGTGCCAGTGCACTCTCTGGACTCACTGCAGTGCATCCCCTGTGGTGCCAGTGCACTCTCTGCACTCACGGCAGTGCATCCCCAGTGGTGCCAGTGCACTCTCTGGACTCACTGCACTGCATCCCCAGTGGTGCCAGTGCACTCTCTGGACTCACTGCACTGCATCCCCAGTGGTGACAGTGCACTCTCTGGACTTGCCGGGGTGCATCACCAGTGGTGCCAGTGCACTCTCTGGAGTCACCGGGGTGCATCCCCAGAGGTGCCAGTGCACTCTCTGGACTCACTGCTCTACATCCCCAGTGGTGCCAGTTCACTCTCTGGACTCAAGGAACTGAATCCCCTGTGGTGCCAGTGCACTCTCTGGACTCACTGTACTGCATCCCCAGTGGTGCCTGTGAAGTCTCTGGACTCACTGCAGTGCATCCCCAGTGGTGCCAGTGCACTCTCTGGACTCACCGGGGTGCATCCCCAGTGGTGCCAGTGCACTCTCTGGACTCACTGCAGTGCATCCCCAGTGGTGCCAGTGCACTCTCTGGACTTGCAGTGCATCCCCAGTGGTGCCAGTGCATCCCCAGTGGTGCCAGTGCACTCTCTGGACTCACTGCATTACATCCGCAGTGGTGCCCGTGCACTCTCTGGACTCACTGCAGTGCATCCCCACTGGTGCCAGTGCACTCTCTGGACTCACTGCAGTGCATCCCCAATCGTACCAGTGCACTCTCTGGACTCACTGCACTGCATCCCCAGTGGTGCCACTGCAACCTCTGGTCTCACTGCAGTGCATACCCAGTGGTGCCAGTGCACTCTCTGGACTCACTGCAGTGCATCCCCAGTGGTACCAGTGCACTCTCTGGACTCACTGTAGTGCATCCCCAGTGGTGCCAGTGCACTCTCTGGACTCACTGCACTGCATCCCCGGTGGTGCCAGTGCACTCTCTGGACTCACTGCACTGTATCCCCAGTGGTGACAGTGCACTCTCTGGACTTGCCGGGGTGCATCCCCAGTGGTGCCAGTGCACTCTCTGGAGTCACCGGGGTGCATCCCCAGAGGTGCCAGTGCACTCTCTGGACTCACTGCTCTACATCCCCAGTGGTGCCAGTTCACTCTCTGGACTCACTGCACTGCATCCCCAGTGGTGCCACTGCACTCTCTGGACTCACTGTACTGCATCCCCAGTGGTGCCTGTGAAGTCTCTGGTCTCACTGCAGTGCATCCCAGTGGTGCCAGTGCAATCTCAGGACTCACAGCAGTGCAGCTCCAGTTGGTGCCAGTGCACTCTCTGGACTCACTGCAGTGCATCCCCAGTGGTGCCAGTGCACTCTCTGGACTCACTGCATTGCATCCCCAGTGGTGCCAGTGCACTCTCTGGACTCACTGCAGTGCATCCCCTGTGGTGCCATTGCACTCTCAGGACTCACTGCACTGCATCCCCAGTGGTGCCAGTGCACTCTCTGGACTCACTGCACTGCATCCCCAGTGGTGCCTGTGAAGTCTCTGGTCTCACTGCACTGCATCCCCAGTGGTGCCAGTGCACTCTCTGGACTCACTGCACTGCATCCCCATTGCTGACAGTGCCCTCTCTGGACTCAGTGCACTGCATCCCCAGTGGTGCCACTGCACTCTCTGAAAACACCGGGGAGCAACCGCAGCGGTGCCAGTGCACTCTCTGCACTCACGGCAGTGCATCCCCAGTGGTGCCAGTGCACTCTCTGGACTCACTGCAGTGTATCCCCTGTGGTGCCAGTGCACTCTCTGGACTCAGTGCACTGCATCCCAGTGGTGCCAGTGCACTCTCTGGACTCACTGCAGTGCATCCCAGTGGTGCCAGTGCACTCTCTGGACTCACTGCAGTGCATCCCCAGTGGTGCCAGTGCACTCTCTGGACTCACTGCACTGCATCCCCAGTGGTGCCAGTGCACTCTCTGGACTCACTGCACTGCATCCCCAGTGGTGCCAGTGCACTCTCTGGACTCACTGCACTGCACCCCCAGTGGTGCCAGTGCACTCTCTGGACTCACTGCAGTGCATCCCCAGTGGTGCCAGTGCACTCTCTGGACTCACTGCACTTCATCCCCAGTGGTGCCAGTGCACTCTCTGGACTCACTGCACTGCATCCCCAGTGGTGCCAGTACACTCTCTGGACTCACTGCACTGCATCCCCAGTGGTGACAGTGCACTCTCTGGACCTGCCGGGGTGCATCCCCAGTGGTGCCAGTGCACTCTCTGGAGTCACCGGGGTGCATCCCCAGTGGTGCCAGTGCACTCTCTGGACTCACTGCTCTACATCCCCAGTGGTGCCAGTTCACTCTCTGGACTCAAGGAACTGAATCCCCTGTGGTGCCAGTGCACTCTCTGGACTCACTGTACTGCATTCCCAGTGGTGCCTGTGAAGTCTCTCGTCTCACTGCAGTGCATCCCAGTGGTGCCAGTGCAATCTCAGGACTCACAGCAGTGCAGCTCCAGTTGGTGCCAGTGCACTCTCTGGACTCACTGCAGTGCATCCCCAGTGGTGCCAGTGCACTCTCTGGACTCACTGCAGTGCATCCCCTGTGGTGCCATTGCACTCTCAGGACTCACTGCACTGCATCCCTAGTGGTGCCAGTGCACTCTCTGGACTCACTGCACTGCATCCCCAGTGGTGCCTGTGATGTCTCTGGTCTCACTGCACTGCATCCGCAGTGGTGCCAGTGCACTCTCTGGACTCACTGCACTGCATCCCCATTGCTGACAGTGCCCTCTCTGGACTCAGTGCACTGCATCCCCAGTGGTGCCACTGCACTCTCTGAAAACACCGGGGAGCAACCGCAGCAGTGCCAGTGCACTCTCTTGCACTCACGGCAGTGCATCCCCAGTGGTGCCAGTGCACTCTCTGGACTCAGTGCACTGCATCCCAGTGGTGCCAGTGCACTCTCTGGACTCACTGCACTGCATCCCAGTGGTGCCAGTGCACTCTCTGGACTCACTGCACTTCATCCCCAGTGGTGCCAGTGCACTCTCTGGACTCACTGCAGTGCATCCCCAGTGGTGCCACTGCAACCTCTGGTCTCACTGCACTGCATCCCCAGTGGTGCCAGTGCACTCTCTGGACTCACTGCACTGCATCCCCAGTGGTGCCAGTGCACTCTCTGGACTCACTGCACTGCATCCCCAGTGGTGACAGTGCACTCTCTGGACTTGCCGGGGTGCATCCCCAGTGGTGCCAGTGCACTCTGGACTCACTGCACTACTTCCCCAATGGTGCCAGTGCACTCTCTGGACTTGCCGGGGTGCATCCCCAGTGGTGCCAGTGCACTCTCTGGAGTCACCGGGGTGCATCCCCAGAGGTGCCAGTGCACTCTCTGGACTCACTGCTCTACATCCCCAGTGGTGCCAGTTCACTCTCTGGACTCAAGGAACTGAATCCCCTGTGGTGCCAGTGCACTCTCTGGACTCACTGTACTGCATCCCCAGTGGTGCCTGTGAAGTCTCTGGTCTCACTGCAGTGCATCCCAGTGGTGCCAGTGCAATCTCAGGACTCACAGCAGTGCAGCTCCAGTTGGTGCCAGTGCACTCTCTGGACTCACTGCAGTGCATCCCCAGTGGTGCCAGTGCACTCTCTGGACTCACTGCATTGCATCCCCAGTGGTGCCAGTGCACTCTCTGGACTCACTGCAGTGCATCCCCTGTGGTGCCATTGCACTCTCAGGACTCACTGCACTGCATCCCCAGTGGTGCCAGTGCACTCTCTGGACTCACTGCACTGCATCCCCAGTGGTGCCTGTGAAGTCTCTGGTCTCACTGCACTGCATCCCCAGTGGTGCCAGTGCACTCTCTGGACTCACTGCACTGCATCCCTATTGCTGACAGTGCCCTCTCTGGACTCAGTGCACTGCATCCCCAGTGGTGCCACTGCACTCTCTGAAAACACCAGGGAGCAACCGCAGCTGTGCCAGTGCACTCTCTGCACTCACGGCAGTGCATCCCCAGTGGTGCCAGTGCACTCTCTGGACTCACTGCAGTGTATCCCCTGTGGTGCCAGTGCACTCTCTGGACTCAGTGCACTGCATCCCAGTGGTGCCAGTGCACTCTCTGGACTCACTGCACTGCATCCCAGTGGTGCCAGTGCACTCTCTGGACTCACTGCAGTGCATCCCCAGTGGTGCCAGTGCACTCTCTGGACTCACTGCACTTCATCCCCAGTGGTGCCAGTGCACTCTCTGGACTCACTGCAGTGCATCCCCTGTGGTGCCACTGCAACCTCTGGTCTCACTGCACTGCATCCCCAGTGGTGCCAGTGCACTCTCTGGACTCACTGCACTGCATCCCCAGTGGTGCCAGTGCACTCTCTGGACTCACTGCACTGCATCCCCAGTGGTGACAGTGCACTCTCTGGACTTGCCGGGGTGCATCCCCAGTGGTGCCAGTGCACTCTGGACTCACTGCACTACTTCCACAATGGTGCCAGTTCACTCTCTGGACTCACTGCAGTGCATCCCCTGTGGTGCCATTGCACTCTCATGACTCACTGCACTGCATCCCCAGTGGTGCCAGTGCACTCTCTGGTCTCACTGCAGTGCATCCCCAGTGGTGCCAGTGGCTCTCTGGACTCATTGCACTGCATCCCCAGTGGTGCCAGTGCACTCTCTGGACTCACTGCAGTGCATCCACAGTGGTGCCAGTGTACTCTCTTAATTCACTGCACTGCATCCCCAGTGGTGCCAGTGCACTCTCTGGACTCACTGCAGTGCATCCCCTGTGGTGCCATTGCACTCTCAGGACTCACTGCACTGCATCCCCAGTGGTGCCAGTGCACTCTCTGGACTCACTGCACTGCATCCCCAGTGGTGCCTGTGAAGTCTCTGGACTCACTGAAGTGCATCCCAGTGGTGCCAGTGCAATCTCAGGACTCACAGCAGTGCAGCTCCAGTTGGTGCCAGTGCACTCTCTGGAGTCACTGCAGTGCATCCCCAGTGGTGCCAGTGCACTCTCTGGACTCACTGCATTGCATCCCCAGTGGTGCCAGTCCACTCTCTGGACTCACTGTGCTGCATCCCCTGTGGTGCCATTGCACTCTCAGGACTCACTGCACTGCATCCCCAGTGGTGCCAGTGCACTCTCTGGACTCACTGCACTGCATCCCCAGTGGTGCCTGTGAAGTCTCTGGTCTCACTGCACTGCATACCCAGTGGTGCCAGTGCACTCTCTGGACTCACTGCACTGCATCCCCATTGCTGACAGTGCCCTCTCTCGACTCAGTGCAATGCATCCCCAGTGGTGCCCGTGCACTCTCTGAAAACACCGGGGTGCAACCGCAGCGGTGCCAGTGCACTCTCTGCACTCACGGCAGTGCATCCCCAGTGGTGCCAGTGCACTCTCTGGACTCACTGCACTGCATCCCCAGTGGTGCCAGTGCACTCTCTGGACTCACTGCACTGCATCCCCAGTGGTGACAGTGCACTCTCTGGACTTGCCGGGGTGCATCCCCAGTGGTGCCAGTGCACTCTCTGGAGTCACCGGGGTGCATCCCCAGAGGTGCCAGTGCACTCTCTGGACTCACTGCTCTACATCCCCAGTGGTGCCAGTTCACTCTCTGGACTCAAGGAACTGAATCCCCTGTGGTGCCAGTGCACTCTCTGGACTCACTGTACTGCATCCCCAGTGGTGCCTGTGAAGTCTCTGGTCTCACTGCAGTGCATCCCAGTGGTGCCAGTGCAATCTCAGGACTCACAGCAGTGCAGCTCCAGTTGGTGCCAGTGCACTCTCTGGACTCACTGCAGTGCATCCCCAGTGGTGCCAGTGCACTCTCTGGACTCACTGCATTGCATCCCCAGTGGTGCCAGTGCACTCTCTGGACTCACTGCACTGCATCCCCATTGCTGACAGTGCCCTCTCTGGACTCAGTGCACTGCATCCCCAGTGGTGCCACTGCACTCTCTGAAAACACCGGGGAGCAACCGCAGCGGTGCCAGTGCACTCTCTGCACTCACGGCAGTGCATCCCCAGTGGTGCCAGTGCACTCTCTGGACTCAGTGCACTGCATCCCAGTGGTGCCATTGCAATCTCTGGACTCACTGCACTGCATCCCAGTGGTGCCAGTGCACTCTCTGGACTCACTGCAGTGCATCCCCAGTGGTGCCAGTGCACTCTCTGGACTCACTGCACTGCATCCCCAGTGGTGCCAGTGCACTCTCTGGACTCACTGCACTGCATCCCCAGTGGTGCCAGTGCACTCTCTGGACTCACTGCACTGCACCCCCAGTGGTGCCAGTGCACTCTCTGGACTCACTGCAGTGCATCACCACTGGTGCCAGTGCACTCTCTGGACTCACTGCACTTCATCCCCAGTGGTGCCAGTGCACTCTCTGGACTCACTGCAGTGCATCCCCAGTGGTGCCACTGCAACCTCTGGTCTCACTGCACTGCATCCCCAGTGGTGCCAGTGCACTCTCTGGACTCACTGCACTGCATTCCCAGTGGTGACAGTGCACTCTCTGGACTTGCCGGGGTGCATCCCCAGTGGTGCCAGTGCACTCTGGACTCACTGCACTACTTCCCCAATGGTGCCAGTTCACTCTCTGGACTCACTGAACTGAATCCCCAGTAGTGCCAGTGTACTCTCTGGACTCACTGTACTGCATCCCCATTGGTGCCTGTGAAATCTCTGGACTCACTGCAGTGCATCACCAGTGGTGCCAGTGCAATCTCAGGACTCACAGCAGTGCAGCTCCAGTTGGTGCCAGTGCACTCTCTGGACTCACTGCACTGCATCCCCAGAGGTGCCAGTGCACTCTCTGGACTCACTGCAGTGCATCCCCTGTGGTGCCATTGCACTCTCATGACTCACTGCACTGCATCCCCAGTGGTGCCAGTGCACTCTCTGGTCTCACTGCAGTGCATCCCCAGTGGTGCCAGTGGCTCTCTGGACTCATTGCACTGCATCCCCAGTGGTGCCAGTGCACTCTCTGGACTCACTGCAGTGCATCCACAGTGGTGCCAGTGTACTCTCTTAATTCACTGCACTGCATCCCCAGTGGTGCCAGTGCACTCTCTGGACTCACTGCAGTGCATCCCCTGTGGTGCCATTGCACTCTCAGGACTCACTGCACTGCATCCCCAGTGGTGCCAGTGCACTCTCTGGACTCACTGCACTGCATCCCCAGTGGTGCCTGTGAAGTCTCTGGACTCACTGCAGTGCATCCCAGTGGTGCCAGTGCAATCTCAGGACTCAGAGCAGTGCAGCTCCAGTTGGTGCCAGTGCACTCTCTGGAGTCACTGCAGTGCATCCCCAGTGGTGCCAGTGCACTCTCTGGACTCACTGCTTTGCATCCCCAGTGGTGCCAGTGCACTCTCTGGACTCACTGTGCTGCATCCCCTGTGGTGCCATTGCACTCTCAGGACTCACTGCACTGCATCACCAGTGGTGACAGTGCACTCTCTGGACTCACTGCACTGCATCCCCAGTGGTGCCTGTGAAGTCTCTGGTCTCACTGCACTGCATACCCAGTGGTGCCAGTGCACTCTCTGGACTCACTGCACTGCATCCCCATTTCTGACAGTGCCCTCTCTGGACTCAGTGCACTGCATCCCCAGTGGTGCCACTGCACTCTCTGAAAACACCGGGGTGCAACCGCAGCGGTGCCAGTGCACTCTCTGCACTCACGGCAGTGCATCCCCAGTGGTGCCAGTGCACTCTCTGGACTCACTGCAGTGTATCCCCTGTGGTGCCAGTTCACTCTCTGGACTCAGTGCACTGCATCCCAGTGGTGCCAGTGCACTCTCTGGACTCAGTGCACTGCATCCCAGTGGTGCCAGTGCACTCTCTGGACTCACTGCACTGCATCCCCAGTGGTGCCAGTGCACTCTCTGGACTCACTGCACTGCATCCCAGTGGTGACAGTGCACTCTCTGGACTTGCCGGGGTGCATCCCCAGTGGTGCCAGTGCACTCTGGACTCACTGCACTACTTCCCCAATGGTGCCAGTTCACTCTCTGGACTCACTGAACTGAATCCCCAGTAGTGCCAGTGTACTCTCTGGACTCACTGTACTGCATCCCATTGGTGCCTGTGAAATCTCTGGACTCACTGCAGTGCATCCCCAGTGGTGCCGGTGCAATCTCAGGACTCACAGCAGTGCAGCTCCAGTTGGTGCCAGTGCACTCTCTGGACTCACTGCACTGCATCCCCAGTGGTGCCAGTGCACTCTCTGGACTCACTGCACTGCATCCCCAGAGGTGCCAGTGCACTCTCTGGACTCATGCAGTGCATCCCCTGTGGTGCCATTGCACTCTCTGGACTCACTGCACTGCATCCCCAGTGGTGCCAGTGCACTCTCTGGTCTCACTGCAGTGCATCCCCAGTCGTGCCAGTGGCTCTCTGGACTCATTGCACTGCATCACCAGTGGTGCCTGTGAAATCTCTGGACTCACTGCAGTGCATCCCAGTGGTGCCAGTGCAATCTCTGGACTCACTGTGCTGCATCCCCAGTGGTGCCATTGCACTCTCAGGACTCACTGCACTGCATCCCCAGTGGTGCCAGTGCACTCTCTGGACTCACTGCACTGCATACCCAGTGGTGCCAGTGCACTCTCTGGACTCACTGCATTGCATCCCCAGTGGTGCCAGTGCACTCTCTGGACTCACTGTGCTGCATCCCCAGTGGTGCCATTGCACTCTCAGGACTCACTGCACTGCATCCCCAGTGGTGCCAGTGCACTCTCTGGACTCACTGCACTGCATCCCCAGTGGTGCCAGTGCACTCTCTGGACTCACTGCACTGCATCCCCATTGCTGACAGTGCCCTCTCTGGACTCAGTGCACTGCATCCCCAGTGGTGCCACTGCACTCTCTGAAAACACCGGGGTGCAACTGCAGCGGTGCCAGTGCACTCTCTGCACTCACGGCAGTGCATCCCCAGTGGTGCCAGTGCACTCTCTGGACTCACGGCAGTGCATCCCCTGTGGTGCCAGTGCACTCTCTGTACTCAGTGCACTGCATCCCAGTGGTGCCAGTGCACTCTCTGGACTCACTGCACTGCATCCCCAGTGGTGCCAGTGCACTCTCTGGACTCACTGCACTGCATCCCCAGTGGTGCCAGTGCACTCTCTGGAGTCACTGCACTGCACCCCCAGTGGTGCCAGTGCACTCTCTGGACTCACTGCACTGCATCCCCAGTGGTGCCAGTGCACTCTCTGGACTCACTGCACTGCATCCCCAGTGGTGCCAGTGCACTCTCTGGACTCACTGCAGTGCAACCCCAAAGGTGCCAGTGCATTCTCTTTACTCACTGCAGTGCATCCCCACTGGTGCCAGTGCACTCTCTGGACTCACTGCACTGCATCCCCAGTGGTGCCAGTGCACTCTCTGGACTCACTGCAGTCCATCCCCAGTGGTGCCAGTGCACTCTCTGGACTCACTGCACTGCATCCCCAGTGGTGCCAGTGCACTCTCTTTACTCACTGCACTGCATCCCCAGTGGTGCCAGTGCACTCTCTGGACTCACTGCACTGCATCCCCAGTGGTGCCACTGCACTGTCTGGACTCACTGCACTGCATCCCCAGTGGTGCCAGTGAACTGTCTGGACTCACTTCATTCCCAGTGGTGCCAGGGCACTCTCTGGACTCACTGCACTGCATCCCCAGTGGTGCCTGTGAAGTCTCTGGACTCACTGCAGTGCATCCCCAGTGGTGCCAGTGAAGTCTCTGTGTTAGTGTTGGGGAGAATCGAATGGATGTTTTACTAATGTCTCTTAGGTAATGGGACCTACAGTGTAATTAAGCATTGCCAAATGTACTTACATTATCAATTAATCTATGTATACTGGATACTTAGGGAGTACATTGAACAATCAAAAGAGTCATTGAAGGGGAACCTTGGGAGGGAACAGGTACAACCTGACCTTGGATAAGGGCCTGGAAATGATGAAATGAGTTGAAGCAGAACCAAGAAGCGGAGGGAGCATGCGTCGAGTAAGAAAGGTGAAAAGTTTAGCGGAGAGGAAGACTCCTTACTTCATCTGGACGACCACCTGGACGACCACCAGAGTGCGCCACGCATGTGCAAAGGGGAGGGGAGCTAATTAGAATGAAAAGCGAGGCTGCTGTTGCAACCTGTAAAGACTATGTATACCTGACGCAATATTGTATGTATAAATAACGGCTGGGAAGTAACGGGACTTGAAGCCAGATTTGGGCACCTGCCCCGGCTTCCAGCGCTGAATAAAGCACCTTCATATAATCACTTGGTGATTATGTGGTTGCTAGGCTAACATCTGGACTCACTGCACTGCATCCCCAGTGGTGCCAGTGCACTCTCTGGACTCACTGCACTGCATCCCCAGTGGTGCCAGTGCACTCTGGACTCACTGCACTACTTCCCCAATGGTGCCAGTTCACTCTCTGGACTCACTGAACTGAATCCCCAGTAGTGCCAGTGTACTCTCTGGACTCACTCTACTGCATCCCATTGCTGCCTGTGAAATCTCTGGACTCACTGCAGTGCATCCCCAGTGGTGCCGGTGCAATCTCAGGACTCACAGCAGTGCAGCTCCAGTTGGTGCCAGTGCACTCTCTGGACTCACTGCACTGCATCCCCAGTGGTGCCAGTGCACTCTCTGGACTCACTGCACTGCATCCCCAGAGGTGCCAGTGCACTCTCTGGACTCACTGCAGTGCATCCCCTGTGGTGCCATTGCACTCTATGGACTCACTGCACTGCATCCCCAGTGGTGCCAGTGCACTCTCTGGTCTCACTGCAGTGCATCCCCAGTCGTGCCAGTGGCTCTCTGGACTCATTGCACTGCATCACCAGTGGTGCCTGTGAAGTCTCTGGACTCACTGCAGTGCATCCCAGTGGTGCCAGTGCAATCTCAGGACTCACAGCAGTGCAGCTCCAGTTAGTGCCAGTGCACTCTCTGGACTCACTGCACTGCATACCCAGTGGTGCCAGTGCACTCTCTGGACTCACTGCATTGCATCCCCAGTGGTGCCAGTGCACTCTCTGGACTCAGTGCACTGCATCCCAGTGGTGACAGTGCACTCTCTGGACCTGCCGGGGTGCATCCCCAGTGGTGCCAGTGCACTCTCTGGACTCACTGCTCTACATCCCCAGTGGTGCCAGTTCACTCTCTGGACTCAAGGAACTGAATCCCCTGTGGTGCCAGTGCACTCTCTGGACTCACTGTACTGCATCCCCAGTGGTGCCTGTGAAGTCTCTGGTCTCACTGCAGTGCATCCCAGTGGTGCCAGTGCAATCTCAGGACTCACAGCAGTGCAGCTCCAGTTGGTGCCAGTGCACTCTCTGGACTCACTGCAGTGCATCCCCAGTGGTGCCAGTGCACTCTCTGGACTCACTGCAGTGCATCCCCTGTGGTGCCATTGCACTCTCAGGACTCACTGCACTGCATCCCTAGTGGTGCCAGTGCACTCTCTGGACTCACTGCACTGCATCCCCAGTGGTGCCTGTGATGTCTCTGGTCTCACTGCACTGCATCCGCAGTGGTGCCAGTGCACTCTCTGGACTCACTGCACTGCATCCCCATTGCTGACAGTGCCCTCTCTGGACTCAGTGCACTGCATCCCCAGTGGTGCCACTGCACTCTCTGAAAACACCGGGGTGCAACCGCAGCAGTGCCAGTGCACTCTCTTGCACTCACGGCAGTGCATCCCCAGTGGTGCCAGTGCACTCTCTGGACTCACTGCAGTGTATCCCCTGTGGTGCCAGTGCACTCTCTGGACTCAGTGCACTGCATCCCAGTGGTGCCAGTGCACTCTCTGGACTCACTGCACTGCATCCCAGTGGTGCCAGTGCACTCTCTGGACTCACTGCAGTGCATCCCCAGTGGTGCCAGTGCACTCTCTGGACTCACTGCACTGCACCCCCAGTGGTGCCAGTGCACTCTCTGGACTCACTGCAGTGCATCCCCAGTGGTGCAGTGCACTCTCTGGACTCACTGCACTTCATCCCCAGTGGTGCCAGTGCACTCTCTGGACTCACTGCAGTGCATCCCCAGTGGTGCCACTGCAACCTCTGGTCTCACTGCACTGCATCCCCAGTGGTGCCAGTGCACTCTCTGGACTCACTGCACTGCATCCCCAGTGGTGCCAGTGCACTCTCTGGACTCACTGCACTGCATCCCCAGTGGTGACAGTGCACTCTCTGGACTTGCCGGGGTGCATCCCCAGTGGTGCCAGTGCACTCTGGACTCACTGCACTACTTCCCCAATGGTGCCAGTTCACTCTCTGGACTCACTGAACTGAATCCCCAGTAGTGCCAGTGTACTCTCTGGACTCACTGTACTGCATCCCCATTGGTGCCTGTGAAATCTCTGGACTCACTGCAGTGCATCCCCAGTGGTGCCAGTGCAATCTCAGGACTCACTGCACTGCATCCCCAGTGGTGACAGTGCACTCTCTGGACTTGCCGGGGTGCATCCCCAGTGGTGCCAGTGCACTCTCTGGAGTCACCGGGGTGCATCCCCAGAGGTGCCAGTGCACTCTCTGGACTCACTGCTCTACATCCCCAGTGGTGCCAGTTCACTCTCTGGACTCAAGGAACTGAATCCCCTGTGGTGCCAGTGCACTCTCTGGACTCACTGTACTGCATCCCCAGTGGTGCCTGTGAAGTCTCTGGTCTCACTGCAGTGCATCCCAGTGGTGCCAGTGCAATCTCAGGACTCACAGCAGTGCAGCTCCAGTTGGTGCCAGTGCACTCTCTGGACTCACTGCAGTGCATCCCCAGTGGTGCCAGTGCACTCTCTGGACTCACTGCATTGCATCCCCAGTGGTGCCAGTGCACTCTCTGGACTCACTGCAGTGCATCCCCTGTGGTGCCATTGCACTCTCAGGACTCACTGCACTGCATCCCCAGTGGTGCCAGTGCACTCTCTGGACTCACTGCACTGCATCCCCAGTGGTGCCTGTGAAGTCTCTGGTCTCACTGCACTGCATACCCAGTGGTGCCAGTGCACTCTCTGGACTCACTGCACTGCATCCCTATTGCTGACAGTGCCCTCTCTGGACTCAGTGCACTGCATCCCCAGTGGTGCCACTACACTCTCTGAAAACACCAGGGAGCAACCGCAGCTGTGCCAGTGCACTCTCTGCACTCACGGCAGTGCATCCCCAGTGGTGCCAGTGCACTCTCTGGACTCACTGCAGTGTATCCCCTGTGGTGCCAGTGCACTCTCTGGACTCAGTGCACTGCATCCCAGTGGTGCCAGTGCACTCTCTGGACTCACTGCACTGCATCCCAGTGGTGCCAGTGCACTCTCTGGACTCACTGCAGTGCATCCCCAGTGGTGCCAGTGCACTCTCTGGACTCACTGCACTTCATCCCCAGTGGTGCCAGTGCACTCTCTGGACTCACTGCAGTGCATCCCCTGTGGTGCCACTGCAACCTCTGGTCTCACTGCACTGCATCCCCAGTGGTGCCAGTGCACTCTCTGGACTCACTGCACTGCATCCCCAGTGGTGCCAGTGCACTCTCTGGACTCACTGCACTGCATCCCCAGTGGTGACAGTGCACTCTCTGGACTTGCCGGGGTGCATCCCCAGTGGTGCCAGTGCACTCTGGACTCACTGCACTACTTCCACAATGGTGCCAGTTCACTCTCTGGACTCACTGAACTGAATCCCCAGTAGTGCCAGTGTACTCTCTGCACTCACTGCACTGCATCCCCAGTGGTGCCAGTGCACTCTCTGGACTCACTGCACTGCATCCCCAGAGGTGCCAGTGCACTCTCTGGACTCACTGCAGTGCATCCCCTGTGGTGCCATTGCACTCTCATGACTCACTGCACTGCATCCCCAGTGGTGCCAGTGCACTCTCTGGTCTCACTGCAGTGCATCCCCAGTGGTGCCAGTGGCTCTCTGGACTCATTGCACTGCATCCCCAGTGGTGCCAGTGCACTCTCTGGACTCACTGCAGTGCATCCACAGTGGTGCCAGTGTACTCTCTTAATTCACTGCACTGCATCCCCAGTGGTGCCAGTGCACTCTCTGGACTCACTGCAGTGCATCCCCTGTGGTGCCATTGCACTCTCAGGACTCACTGCACTGCATCCCCAGTGGTGCCAGTGCACTCTCTGGACTCACTGCACTGCATCCCCAGTGGTGCCTGTGAAGTCTCTGGACTCACTGAAGTGCATCCCAGTGGTGCCAGTGCAATCTCAGGACTCACAGCAGTGCAGCTCCAGTTGGTGCCAGTGCACTCTCTGGAGTCACTGCAGTGCATCCCCAGTGGTGCCAGTGCACTCTCTGGACTCACTGCATTGCATCCCCAGTGGTGCCAGTCCACTCTCTGGACTCACTGTGCTGCATCCCCTGTGGTGCCATTGCACTCTCAGGACTCACTGCACTGCATCCCCAGTGGTGCCAGTGCACTCTCTGGACTCACTGCACTGCATCCCCAGTGGTGCCTGTGAAGTCTCTGGTCTCACTGCACTGCATACCCAGTGGTGCCAGTGCACTCTCTGGACTCACTGCACTGCATCCCCATTGCTGACAGTGCCCTCTCTCGACTCAGTGCAATGCATCCCCAGTGGTGCCACTGCACTCTCTGAAAACACCGGGGTGCAACCGCAGCGGTGCCAGTGCACTCTCTGCACTCACGGCAGTGCATCCCCAGTGGTGCCAGTGCACTCTCTGGACTCACTGCACTGCATCCCCAGTGGTGCCAGTGCACTCTCTGGACTCACTGCACTGCATCCCCAGTGGTGACAGTGCACTCTCTGGACTTGCCGGGGTGCATCCCCAGTGGTGCCAGTGCACTCTCTGGAGTCACCGGGGTGCATCCCCAGAGGTGCCAGTGCACTCTCTGGACTCACTGCTCTACATCCCCAGTGGTGCCAGTTCACTCTCTGGACTCAAGGAACTGAATCCCCTGTGGTGCCAGTGCACTCTCTGGACTCACTGTACTGCATCCCCAGTGGTGCCTGTGAAGTCTCTGGTCTCACTGCAGTGCATCCCAGTGGTGCCAGTGCAATCTCAGGACTCACAGCAGTGCAGCTCCAGTTGGTGCCAGTGCACTCTCTGGACTCACTGCAGTGCATCCCCAGTGGTGCCAGTGCACTCTCTGGACTCACTGCATTGCATCCCCAGTGGTGCCAGTGCACTCTCTGGACTCACTGCACTGCATCCCCATTGCTGACAGTGCCCTCTCTGGACTCAGTGCACTGCATCCCCAGTGGTGCCACTGCACTCTCTGAAAACACCGGGGAGCAACCGCAGCGGTGCCAGTGCACTCTCTGCACTCACGGCAGTGCATCCCCAGTGGTGCCAGTGCACTCTCTGGACTCAGTGCACTGCATCCCAGTGGTGCCATTGCAATCTCTGGACTCACTGCACTGCATCCCAGTGGTGCCAGTGCACTCTCTGGACTCACTGCAGTGCATCCCCAGTGGTGCCAGTGCACTCTCTGGACTCACTGCACTGCATCCCCAGTGGTGCCAGTGCACTCTCTGGACTCACTGCACTGCATCCCCAGTGGTGCCAGTGCACTCTCTGGACTCACTGCACTGCACCCCCAGTGGTGCCAGTGCACTCTCTGGACTCACTGCAGTGCATCCCCACTGGTGCCAGTGCACTCTCTGGACTCACTGCACTTCATCCCCAGTGGTGCCAGTGCACTCTCTGGACTCACTGCAGTGCATCCCCAGTGGTGCCACTGCAACCTCTGGTCTCACTGCACTGCATCCCCAGTGGTGCCAGTGCACTCTCTGGACTCACTGCACTGCATTCCCAGTGGTGACAGTGCACTCTCTGGACTTGCCGGGGTGCATCCCCAGTGGTGCCAGTGCACTCTGGACTCACTGCACTACTTCCCCAATGGTGCCAGTTCACTCTCTGGACTCACTGAACTGAATCCCCAGTAGTGCCAGTGTACTCTCTGGACTCACTGTACTGCATCCCCATTGGTGCCTGTGAAATCTCTGGACTCACTGCAGTGCATCCCCAGTGGTGCCAGTGCAATCTCAGGACTCACAGCAGTGCAGCTCCAGTTGGTGCCAGTGCACTCTCTGGACTCACTGCACTGCATCCCCAGAGGTGCCAGTGCACTCTCTGGACTCACTGCAGTGCATCCCCTGTGGTGCCATTGCACTCTCATGACTCACTGCACTGCATCCCCAGTGGTGCCAGTGCACTCTCTGGTCTCACTGCAGTGCATCCCCAGTGGTGCCAGTGGCTCTCTGGACTCATTGCACTGCATCCCCAGTGGTGCCAGTGCACTCTCTGGACTCACTGCAGTGCATCCACAGTGGTGCCAGTGTACTCTCTTAATTCACTGCACTGCATCCCCAGTGGTGCCAGTGCACTCTCTGGACTCACTGCAGTGCATCCCCTGTGGTGCCATTGCACTCTCAGGACTCACTGCACTGCATCCCCAGTGGTGCCAGTGCACTCTCTGGACTCACTGCACTGCATCCCCAGTGGTGCCTGTGAAGTCTCTGGACTCACTGCAGTGCATCCCAGTGGTGCCAGTGCAATCTCAGGACTCAGAGCAGTGCAGCTCCAGTTGGTGCCAGTGCACTCTCTGGAGTCACTGCAGTGCATCCCCAGTGGTGCCAGTGCACTCTCTGGACTCACTGCTTTGCATCCCCAGTGGTGCCAGTGCACTCTCTGGACTCACTGTGCTGCATCCCCTGTGGTGCCATTGCACTCTCAGGACTCACTGCACTGCATCACCAGTGGTGACAGTGCACTCTCTGGACTCACTGCACTGCATCCCCAGTGGTGCCTGTGAAGTCTCTGGACTCACTGCACTGCATACCCAGTGGTGCCAGTGCACTCTCTGGACTCACTGCACTGCATCCCCATTTCTGACAGTGCCCTCTCTGGACTCAGTGCACTGCATCCCCAGTGGTGCCACTGCACTCTCTGAAAACACCGGGGTGCAACCGCAGCGGTGCCAGTGCACTCTCTGCACTCACGGCAGTGCATCCCCAGTGGTGCCAGTGCACTCTCTGGACTCACTGCAGTGTATCCCCTGTGGTGCCAGTGCACTCTCTGGACTCAGTGCACTGCATCCCAGTGGTGCCAGTGCACTCTCTGGACTCAGTGCACTGCATCCCAGTGGTGCCAGTGCACTCTCTGGACTCACTGCACTGCATCCCCAGTGGTGCCAGTGCACTCTCTGGACTCACTGCACTGCATCCCAGTGGTGACAGTGCACTCTCTGGACTTGCCGGGGTGCATCCCCAGTGGTGCCAGTGCACTCTGGACTCACTGCACTACTTCCCCAATGGTGCCAGTTCACTCTCTGGACTCACTGAACTGAATCCCCAGTAGTGCCAGTGTACTCTCTGGACTCACTGTACTGCATCCCATTGGTGCCTGTGAAATCTCTGGACTCACTGCAGTGCATCCCCAGTGGTGCCGGTGCAATCTCAGGACTCACAGCAGTGCAGCTCCAGTTGGTGCCAGTGCACTCTCTGGACTCACTGCACTGCATCCCCAGAGGTGCCAGTGCACTCTCTGGACTCACTGCAGTGCATCCCCTGTGGTGCCATTGCACTCTCTGGACTCACTGCACTGCATCCCCAGTGGTGCCAGTGCACTCTCTGGTCTCACTGCAGTGCATCCCCAGTCGTGCCAGTGGCTCTCTGGACTCATTGCACTGCATCACCAGTGGTGCCTTTGAAGTCTCTGGACTCACTGCAGTGCATCCCAGTGGTGCCAGTGCAATCTCAGGACTCACAGCAGTGCAGCTCCAGTTAGTGCCAGTGCACTCTCTGGACTCACTGCACTGCATACCCAGTGGTGCCAGTGCACTCTCTGGACTCACTGCATTGCATCCCCAGTGGTGCCAGTGCACTCTCTGGACTCACTGTGCTGCATCCCCAGTGGTGCCATTGCACTCTCAGGACTCACTGCACTGCATCCCCAGTGGTGCCAGTGCACTCTCTGGACTCACTGCACTGCATCCCCAGTGGTGCCAGTGCACTCTCTGGACTCACTGCACTGCATCCCCATTGCTGACAGTGCCCTCTCTGGACTCAGTGCACTGCATCCCCAGTGGTGCCACTGCACTCTCTGAAAACACCGGGGTGCAACTGCAGCGGTGCCAGTGCACTCTCTGCACTCACGGCAGTGCATCCCCAGTGGTGCCAGTGCACTCTCTGGACTCACGGCAGTGCATCCCCTGTGGTGCCAGTGCACTCTCTGTACTCAGTGCACTGCATCCCAGTGGTGCCAGTGCACTCTCTGGACTCACTGCACTGCATCCCCAGTGGTGCCAGTGCACTCTCTGGACTCACTGCACTGCATCCCCAGTGGTGCCAGTGCACTCTCTGGAGTCACTGCACTGCACCCCCAGTGGTGCCAGTGCACTCTCTGGACTCACTGCACTGCATCCCCAGTGGTGCCAGTGCACTCTCTGGACTCACTGCACTGCATCCCCAGTGGTGCCAGTGCACTCTCTGGACTCACTGCAGTGCAACCCCAAAGGTGCCAGTGCATTCTCTTTACTCACTGCAGTGCATCCCCACTGGTGCCAGTGCACTCTCTGGACTCACTGCACTGCATCCCCAGTGGTGCCAGTGCACTCTCTGGACTCACTGCAGTGCAACCCCAAAGGTGCCAGTGCATTCTCTTTACTCACTGCAGTGCATCCCCACTGGTGCCAGTGCACTCTCTGGACTCACTGCACTGCATCCCCAGTGGTGCCAGTGCACTCTCTGGACTCACTGCAGTCCATCCCCAGTGGTGCCAGTGCACTCTCTGGACTCACTGCACTGCATCCCCAGTGGTGCCAGTGCACTCTCTTTACTCACTGCACTGCATCCCCAGTGGTGCCAGTGCACTCTCTGGACTCACTGCACTGCATCCCCAGTGGTGCCAGTGCACTCTCTGGACTCACTGCAGTGCATCCCCAGTGGTTCCAGTGAACTGTCTGGACTCACTTCATTCCCAGTGGTGCCAGGGCACTCTCTGGACTCACTGCACTGCATCCCCAGTGGTGCCTGTGAAGTCTCTGGACTCACTGCAGTGCATCCCCAGTGGTGCCAGTGAAGTCTCTGTGTTAGTGTTGGGGAGAATCGAATGGATGTTTTACTAATGTCTCTTAGGTAATGGGACCTACAGTGTAATTAAGCATTGCCAAATGTACTTACATTATCAATTAATCTATGTATACTGGATACTTAGGGAGTACATTGAACAATCAAAAGAGTCATTGAAGGGGAACCTTGGGAGGGAACAGGTACAACCTGACCTTGGATAAGGGCCTGGAAATGATGAAATGAGTTGAAGCAGAACCAAG
Source organism: Anser cygnoides (assembly GCF_040182565.1). Lineage (NCBI taxonomy): Eukaryota > Metazoa > Chordata > Aves > Anseriformes > Anatidae > Anser > Anser cygnoides. The sequence goes on along the minus strand of NW_027103076.1, from coordinate 171,305 downwards.
AAGCGGAGGGAGCATGCGTCGAGTAAGAAAGGTGAAAAGTTTAGCGGAGAGGAAGACTCCTTACTTCATCTGGACGACCACCTGGACGACCACCAGAGTGCGCCACGCATGTGCAAAGGGGAGGGGAGCTAATTAGAATGAAAAGCGAGGCTGCTGTTGCAACCTGTAAAGACTATGTATACCTGACGCAATATTGTATGTATAAATAACGGCTGGGAAGTAACGGGATTTGAAGCCAGATTTGGGCACCTGCCCCGGCTTCCAGCGCTGAATAAAGCACCTTCATATAATCACTTGGTGATTATGTGGTTGCTAGGCTAACATCTGGACTCACTGCACTGCATCCCCAGTGGTGCCAGTGCACTCTCTGGACTCACTGCACTGCATCCCCAGTGGTGCCAGTGCACTCTGGACTCACTGCACTACTTCCCCAATGGTGCCAGTTCACTCTCTGGACTCACTGAACTGAATCCCCAGTAGTGCCAGTGTACTCTCTGGACTCACTCTACTGCATCCCATTGGTGCCTGTGAAATCTCTGGACTCACTGCAGTGCATCCCCAGTGGTGCCGGTGCAATCTCAGGACTCACAGCAGTGCAGCTCCAGTTGGTGCCAGTGCACTCTCTGGACTCACTGCACTGCATCCCCAGTGGTGCCAGTGCACTCTCTGGACTCACTGCACTGCATCCCCAGAGGTGCCAGTGCACTCTCTGGACTCACTGCAGTGCATCCCCTGTGGTGCCATTGCACTCTATGGACTCACTGCACTGCATCCCCAGTGGTGCCAGTGCACTCTCTGGTCTCACTGCAGTGCATCCCCAGTCGTGCCAGTGGCTCTCTGGACTCATTGCACTGCATCACCAGTGGTGCCTGTGAAGTCTCTGGACTCACTGCAGTGCATCCCAGTGGTGCCAGTGCAATCTCAGGACTCACAGCAGTGCAGCTCCAGTTAGTGCCAGTGCACTCTCTGGACTCACTGCACTGCATACCCAGTGGTGCCAGTGCACTCTCTGGACTCACTGCATTGCATCCCCAGTGGTGCCAGTGCACTCTCTGGACTCACTGTGCTGCATCCCCTGTGGTGCCATTGCACTCTCAGGACTCACTGCACTGCATCCCCAGTGGTGCCAGTGCACTCTCTGGACTCACTGCACTGCATCACCAGTGGTGCCAGTGCACTCTCTGGACTCACTGCACTGCATCCCCATTGCTGACAGTGCCCTCTCTGGACTCAGTGCACTGCATCCCCAGTGGTGCCACTGCACTCTCTGAAAACACCGGGGTGCAACTGCAGCGGTGCCAGTGCACTCTCTGCACTCACGGCAGTGCATCCCCAGTGGTGCCAGTGCACTCTCTGGACTCACGGCAGTGCATCCCCTGTGGTGCCAGTGCACTCTCTGGACTCAGTGCACTGCATCCCAGTGGTGCCAGTGCACTCTCTGGACTCACTGCACTGCATCCCCAGTGGTGCCACTGCACTCTGTGGACTCACTGCACTGCATCCCCAGTGGTGCCAGTGCACTCTCTGGACTCACTGCACTGCATCCCCAGTGGTGCCAGTGCACTCTCTGGACTCACTGCACTGCACCCCCAGTGGTGCCAGTGCACTCTCTGGACTCACTGCACTGCATCCCCAGTGGTGCCAGTGCACTCTCTGGACTCACTGCACTGCATCCCCAGTGGAGCCAGTGCACTCTCTGGACTCACTGCAGTGCAACCCCAAAGGTGCCAGTGCATTCTCTTTACTCACTGCAGTGCATCCCCACTGGTGCCAGTGCACTCTCTGGACTCACTGCACTGCATCCCCAGTGGTGCCAGTGCACTCTCTGGACTCACTGCAGTGCAACCCCAAAGGTGCCAGTGCATTCTCTTTACTCACTGCAGTGCATCCCCACTGGTGCCAGTGCACTCTCTGGACTCACTGCACTGCATCCCCAGTGGTGCCAGTGCACTCTCTGGACTCACTGCAGTCCATCCCCAGTGGTGCCAGTGCACTCTCTGGACTCACTGCACTGCATCCCCAGTGGTGCCAGTGCACTCTCTTTACTCACTGCACTGCATCCCCAGTGGTGCCAGTGCACTCTCTGGACTCACTGCACTGCATCCCCAGTGGTGCCAGTGCACTCTCTGGACTCACTGCAGTGCATCCCCAGTGGTTCCAGTGAACTGTCTGGACTCACTTCATTCCCAGTGGTGCCAGGGCACTCTCTGGACTCACTGCACTGCATCCCCAGTGGTGCCTGTGAAGTCTCTGGACTCACTGCAGTGCATCCCCAGTGGTGCCAGTGAAGTCTCTGTGTTAGTGTTGGGGAGAATCGAATGGATGTTTTACTAATGTCTCTTAGGTAATGGGACCTACAGTATAATTAAGCATTGCCAAATGTACTTACATTATCAATTAATCTATGTATACTGGACACTTAGGGAGTACATTGAACAATCAAAAGAGTCATTGAAGGGGAACCTTGGGAGGGAACAGGTACAACCTGACCTTGGATAAGGGCCTGGAAATGATGAAATGAGTTGAAGCAGAACCAAGAAGCGGAGGGAGCATGCGTCGAGTAAGAAAGGTGAAAAGTTTAGCGGAGAGGAAGACTCCTTACTTCATCTGGACGACCACCTGGACGACCACCAGAGTGCGCCACGCATGTGCAAAGGGGAGGGGAGCTAATTAGAATGAAAAGCGAGGCTGCTGTTGCAACCTGTAAAGACTATGTATACCTGACGCAATATTGTATGTATAAATAACGGCTGGGAAGTAACGGGACTTGAAGCCAGATTTGGGCACCTGCCCCGGCTTCCAGCGCTGAATAAAGCACCTTCATATAATCACTTGGTGATTATGTGGTTGCTAGGCTAACATCTGGACTCACTGCAGTGCATCCCCAGTGGTGCCAGTGCATTGTCTGGACTCACTGCACTGCATCCCCAGTGGTGCCAGTGCACTCTCTGGAGTCGCAGCACTGCATCAACAGTGGTGCCTGTGCACTCTCTGGAGTCACTGCACTGCATCCCCAGTGCTGCCAGTGCACTCTCTGGACTCACTGCAGTGCATCCCCAGTGGTGCCAGTGCACTCTCTGGACTCACTGCACTGCATCCCCAGTGGTGCCAGTGCACTCTCTTTACTCACTGCACTGCATCCCCAGTGGTGCCAGTGCACTCTCTGGACTCACTGCACTGCATCCCCAGTGGTGCCAGTGCACTCTCTGGACTCACTGCACTGCATCCCCAGTGGTGCCAGTGCACTCTCTGGACTCACTGCATTGCATCCCCAGTGGTGCCAGTGCACTCTCTGGACTCACTGCACTGCATCCCCAGTGGTGCCACTGCACTGTCTGGACTCACTGCACTGCATCCCCAGTGGTGCCAGTGCACTCACTGGACTCACTGCAGTGCATCCCCAGTGGTGCCAGTGCACTCTGTGGACTCACTGCACTGCATCCCCAGTGGTGCCAGTGCACTCTCTGGACTCACTGCACTGCATCCCCAGCGGTGCCAGTGCACTCTCTGGACTCACTGCACTGCATTTCCAGTGGTGCCAGTGCACTCTCTGGACTCACTGCACTGCATCCCCAGTGGTGTCACTGCACTCTCTGAAAACACCGGGGTGCAACCGCAGCGGTGCCAGTGCACTCTCTGCACTCACGGCAGTGCATCCCCAGTGGTGCCAGTGCAATCTCTGGACTCAGTGCACTGCATCCCAGTGGTGCCAGTGCACTCTCTGGACTCACTGCAGTGCATCCCCAGTGGTGCCAGTGCACTCTCTGGACTCACTGCACTGCATCAACAGTGGTGCCAGTGCACTCTCTGGACTCACTGCACTGCATCCCCAGTGGTGACAGTGCACTCTCTGGAGTCACTGCAGTGCATCCCCAGTGGTGCCAATGCACTCTCTGGACTCACTGCAGTGCATCCCCAGTGGTGCCAGTGCACTCCCTGGACTCAGTGCAGTGCATAACCAGTGGTGCCAGTGTAGTCTCTGGACTCACTGCATTGCATCCCCAGTGGTGCCAGTGCACTCTCTGGACTCACTGCACTGCATCCCCAGTGGTGCCAGTGCACTCTCTGGACTCACTGCGCTGCATCCCCAGTGGTGCCAGTGCACTCTCTGGACTTGCCGGGGTGCATCGCCAGTGGTGCCAGTGCCCTCTCTGGACTCACTGCACTGCATCCCCAGTGGTGCCAGTGCACTCTCTGGACTCACTGCAGTGCATCCCCAATCGTACCAGTGCCCTCTCTGGACTCACTGCACTGCATCACCAGTGGTGCCACTGCAACCTCTGGTCTCACTGCAGTGCATCCCCAGTGGTGCCAGTGCACTCTCTGGACTCACTGCACTGCATCCCCAGTGGTGCCAGTGCACTCTCTGGACTCACTGCACGGCATCCCCAGTGGTGCCAGTGCACTCTCTGGACTCACTGCACTGCATCCCCAGTAGTGCCAGTGTACTCTCTGGACTCACTGTACTGCATCCCATTGGTGCCTGTGAAATCTCTGGACTCACTGCAGTGCATCCCCAGTGGTGCCAGTGCAATCTCAGGACTCACAGCAGTGCAGCTCCAGTTGGTGCCAGTGCACTCTCTGGACTCACTGCACTGCATCCCTAGTGCTGACAGTGCACTCTCTGGACTCACTGCACTGCATCCCCAGAGGTGCCAGTGCACTCTCTGGACTCACTGCAGTGCATCCCCTGTGGTGCCATTGCACTCTCATGACTCACTGCACTGCATCCCCAGTGGTGCCAGTGCACTCTCTGCTCTCACTGCAGTGCATCCCCAGTGGTGCCAGTGGCTCTCTGGACTCATTGCACTGCATCACCAGTGGTGCCTGTGAAGTCTCTGGACTCACTGCAGTGCATCCCAGTGGTGCCAGTGCAATCTCAGGACTCACAGCAGTGCAGCTCCAGTTGGTGCCAGTGCACTCTCTGGACTCACTGCAGTGCATCCCCAGTGGTGCCAGTGCATTCTCTGGACTCACTGCATTGCATCCCCAGTGGTGCCAGTGCACTCTCTGGACTCACTGTGCTGCATCCCCTGTGGTGCCATTGCACTCTCAGGACTCACTGCACTGCATCCCCAGTGGTGCCAGTGCACTCTCTGGACTCACTGCACTGCATCCCCAGTGGTGCCTGTGAAGTCTCTGGTCTCACTGCACTGCATACCCAGTGGTGCCAGTGCACTCTCTGGACTCACTGCACTGCATCGCCATTGCTGACAGTGCCCTCTCTGGACTCAGTGCACTGCATCCCCAGTGGTGCCACTGCACTCTCTGAAAACACCGGGGTGCAACCGCAGCGGTGCCAGTGCACTCTCTGCACTCACGGCAGTGCATCCCCAGTGGTGCCAGTGCACTCTGTGGACTCACTGCAGTGTATCCCCTGTGGTGCCAGTGCACTCTGTGGACTCAGTGCACTGCATCCCAGTGGTGCCAGTGCACTCTCTGGACTCACTGCACTGCATCCCAGTGGTGCCAGTGCACTCTCTGGACTCACTGCACTGCATCCCAGTGGTGCCAGTGCACTCTCTGGACTCACTGCAGTGCATCCCCAGTGGTGCCAGTGCACTCTCTGGACTCACTGCACTGCATCCCCAGTGGTGCCAGTGCACTCTCTGGACTCACTGCACTGCATCCCCAGTGGAGCCAGTGCACTCTCTGGACTCACTGCAGTGCAACCCCAAAGGTGCCAGTGCATTCTCTTTACTCACTGCAGTGCATCCCCACTGGTGCCAGTGCACTCTCTGGACTCACTGCACTGCATCCCCAGTGGTGCCAGTGCACTCTCTGGACTCACTGCAGTGCAACCCCAAAGGTGCCAGTGCATTCTCTTTACTCACTGCAGTGCATCCCCACTGGTGCCAGTGCACTCTCTGGACTCACTGCACTGCATCCCCAGTGGTGCCAGTGCACTCTCTGGACTCACTGCAGTCCATCCCCAGTGGTGCCAGTGCACTCTCTGGACTCACTGCACTGCATCCCCAGTGGTGCCAGTGCACTCTCTTTACTCACTGCACTGCATCCCCAGTGGTGCCAGTGCACTCTCTGGACTCACTGCACTGCATCCCCAGTGGTGCCAGTGCACTCTCTGGACTCACTGCAGTGCATCCCCAGTGGTTCCAGTGAACTGTCTGGACTCACTTCATTCCCAGTGGTGCCAGGGCACTCTCTGGACTCACTGCACTGCATCCCCAGTGGTGCCTGTGAAGTCTCTGGACTCACTGCAGTGCATCCCCAGTGGTGCCAGTGAAGTCTCTGTGTTAGTGTTGGGGAGAATCGAATGGATGTTTTACTAATGTCTCTTAGGTAATGGGACCTACAGTATAATTAAGCATTGCCAAATGTACTTACATTATCAATTAATCTATGTATACTGGACACTTAGGGAGTACATTGAACAATCAAAAGAGTCATTGAAGGGGAACCTTGGGAGGGAACAGGTACAACCTGACCTTGGATAAGGGCCTGGAAATGATGAAATGAGTTGAAGCAGAACCAAGAAGCGGAGGGAGCATGCGTCGAGTAAGAAAGGTGAAAAGTTTAGCGGAGAGGAAGACTCCTTACTTCATCTGGACGACCACCTGGACGACCACCAGAGTGCGCCACGCATGTGCAAAGGGGAGGGGAGCTAATTAGAATGAAAAGCGAGGCTGCTGTTGCAACCTGTAAAGACTATGTATACCTGACGCAATATTGTATGTATAAATAACGGCTGGGAAGTAACGGGACTTGAAGCCAGATTTGGGCACCTGCCCCGGCTTCCAGCGCTGAATAAAGCACCTTCATATAATCACTTGGTGATTATGTGGTTGCTAGGCTAACATCTGGACTCACTGCAGTGCATCCCCAGTGGTGCCAGTGCATTGTCTGGACTCACTGCACTGCATCCCCAGTGGTGCCAGTGCACTCTCTGGAGTCGCAGCACTGCATCAACAGTGGTGCCTGTGCACTCTCTGGAGTCACTGCACTGCATCCCCAGTGCTGCCAGTGCACTCTCTGGACTCACTGCAGTGCATCCCCAGTGGTGCCAGTGCACTCTCTGGACTCACTGCACTGCATCCCCAGTGGTGCCAGTGCACTCTCTTTACTCACTGCACTGCATCCCCAGTGGTGCCAGTGCACTCTCTGGACTCACTGCACTGCATCCCCAGTGGTGCCAGTGCACTCTCTGGACTCACTGCACTGCATCCCCAGTGGTGCCAGTGCACTCTCTGGACTCACTGCATTGCATCCCCAGTGGTGCCAGTGCACTCTCTGGACTCACTGCACTGCATCCCCAGTGGTGCCACTGCACTGTCTGGACTCACTGCACTGCATCCCCAGTGGTGCCAGTGCACTCACTGGACTCACTGCAGTGCATCCCCAGTGGTGCCAGTGCACTCTGTGGACTCACTGCACTGCATCCCCAGTGGTGCCAGTGCACTCTCTGGACTCACTGCACTGCATCCCCAGCGGTGCCAGTGCACTCTCTGGACTCACTGCACTGCATTTCCAGTGGTGCCAGTGCACTCTCTGGACTCACTGCACTGCATCCCCAGTGGTGTCACTGCACTCTCTGAAAACACCGGGGTGCAACCGCAGCGGTGCCAGTGCACTCTCTGCACTCACGGCAGTGCATCCCCAGTGGTGCCAGTGCAATCTCTGGACTCAGTGCACTGCATCCCAGTGGTGCCAGTGCACTCTCTGGACTCACTGCAGTGCATCCCCAGTGGTGCCAGTGCACTCTCTGGACTCACTGCACTGCATCAACAGTGGTGCCAGTGCACTCTCTGGACTCACTGCACTGCATCCCCAGTGGTGACAGTGCACTCTCTGGAGTCACTGCAGTGCATCCCCAGTGGTGCCAATGCACTCTCTGGACTCACTGCAGTGCATCCCCAGTGGTGCCAGTGCACTCCCTGGACTCAGTGCAGTGCATAACCAGTGGTGCCAGTGTAGTCTCTGGACTCACTGCATTGCATCCCCAGTGGTGCCAGTGCACTCTCTGGACTCACTGCACTGCATCCCCAGTGGTGCCAGTGCACTCTCTGGACTCACTGCGCTGCATCCCCAGTGGTGCCAGTGCACTCTCTGGACTTGCCGGGGTGCATCGCCAGTGGTGCCAGTGCCCTCTCTGGACTCACTGCACTGCATCCCCAGTGGTGCCAGTGCACTCTCTGGACTCACTGCAGTGCATCCCCAATCGTACCAGTGCCCTCTCTGGACTCACTGCACTGCATCACCAGTGGTGCCACTGCAACCTCTGGTCTCACTGCAGTGCATCCCCAGTGGTGCCAGTGCACTCTCTGGACTCACTGCACTGCATCCCCAGTGGTGCCAGTGCACTCTCTGGACTCACTGCACGGCATCCCCAGTGGTGCCAGTGCACTCTCTGGACTCACTGCACTGCATCCCCAGTAGTGCCAGTGTACTCTCTGGACTCACTGTACTGCATCCCATTGGTGCCTGTGAAATCTCTGGACTCACTGCAGTGCATCCCCAGTGGTGCCAGTGCAATCTCAGGACTCACAGCAGTGCAGCTCCAGTTGGTGCCAGTGCACTCTCTGGACTCACTGCACTGCATCCCTAGTGCTGACAGTGCACTCTCTGGACTCACTGCACTGCATCCCCAGAGGTGCCAGTGCACTCTCTGGACTCACTGCAGTGCATCCCCTGTGGTGCCATTGCACTCTCATGACTCACTGCACTGCATCCCCAGTGGTGCCAGTGCACTCTCTGCTCTCACTGCAGTGCATCCCCAGTGGTGCCAGTGGCTCTCTGGACTCATTGCACTGCATCACCAGTGGTGCCTGTGAAGTCTCTGGACTCACTGCAGTGCATCCCAGTGGTGCCAGTGCAATCTCAGGACTCACAGCAGTGCAGCTCCAGTTGGTGCCAGTGCACTCTCTGGACTCACTGCAGTGCATCCCCAGTGGTGCCAGTGCATTCTCTGGACTCACTGCATTGCATCCCCAGTGGTGCCAGTGCACTCTCTGGACTCACTGTGCTGCATCCCCTGTGGTGCCATTGCACTCTCAGGACTCACTGCACTGCATCCCCAGTGGTGCCAGTGCACTCTCTGGACTCACTGCACTGCATCCCCAGTGGTGCCTGTGAAGTCTCTGGTCTCACTGCACTGCATACCCAGTGGTGCCAGTGCACTCTCTGGACTCACTGCACTGCATCGCCATTGCTGACAGTGCCCTCTCTGGACTCAGTGCACTGCATCCCCAGTGGTGCCACTGCACTCTCTGAAAACACCGGGGTGCAACCGCAGCGGTGCCAGTGCACTCTCTGCACTCACGGCAGTGCATCCCCAGTGGTGCCAGTGCACTCTGTGGACTCACTGCAGTGTATCCCCTGTGGTGCCAGTGCACTCTGTGGACTCAGTGCACTGCATCCCAGTGGTGCCAGTGCACTCTCTGGACTCACTGCACTGCATCCCAGTGGTGCCAGTGCACTCTCTGGACTCACTGCAGTGCATCCCCAGTGGTGCCAGTGCACTCTCTGGACTCACTGCACTGCATCCCCAGTGGTGCCAGTGCACTCTCTGGACTCACTGCACTGCATCCCCAGTGGTGCCAGTGCACTCTCTGGACTCACTGCAGTGCAACCCCAAAGGTGCCAGTGCATTCTCTTTACTCACTGCAGTGCATCCCCAGTGGTGCCAGTGCACTCTCTGGACTCACTGCACTGCATCCCCAGTGGTGCCAGTGCACTCTCTGGACTCACTGCAGTCCATCCCCAGTGGTGCCAGTGCACTCTCTGGACTCACTGCAGTGCATCCCCAGTGGTGCCAGTGCACTCTCTTTACTCACTGCACTGCATCCCCAGTGGTGCCAGTGCACTCTCTGGACTCACTGCACTGCATCCCCAGTGGTGCCAGTTCAATCTCTGGACTCACGGCAGTGCATCCCCAGTGGTGCCTGTGCACTCTCTGGACTCACTGCAGTGCATCCCCAGTGGTGCCAGTGCACTCTCTGGACTTGCCGGGGTGCATCCCCAGTGGTGCCAGTGCACTCTCTGGACTCACTGCAGTGCATCCCCAGTGGTGCCAGTGAACTGTCTGGACTCACTTCATTCCCAGTGGTGCCAGGGCACTCTCTGGACTCACTGCACTGCATCCCCAGTGGTGCCAGTGCCCTCTCTGGACTCACTGCACTGCATCCCCAGTGGTGCCAGTGAAGTCTCTGTGTTAGTGTTGGGGAGAATCGAATGGATGTTTTGCTAATGTCTCTTAGGTAATGGGACCTACAGTATAATTAAGCATTGCCAAATGTACTTACATTATCAATTAATCTATGTATACTGGATACTTAGGGAGTACATTGAACAATCAAAAGAGTCATTGAAGGGGAACCTTGGGAGGGAACAGGTACAACCTGACCTTGGATAAGGGCCTGGAAATGATGAAATGAGTTGAAGCAGAACCAAGAAACGGAGGGAGCATGCGTCGAGTAAGAAAGGTGAAAAGTTTAGCGGAGAGGAAGACTCCTTACTTCATCTGGACGACCACCTGGACGACCACCAGAGTGCGCCACGCATGTGCAAAGGGGAGGGGAGCTAATTAGAATGAAAAGCGAGGCTGCTGTTGCAACCTGTAAGGAATATGTATACCTGACGCAATATTGTATGTATAAATAACGGCTGGGAAGTAACGGGACTTGAAGCCAGATTTGGGCACCTGCCCCGGCTTCCAGCGCTGAATAAAGCACCTTCATATAATCACTTGGTGATTATGTGGTTGCTAGGCTAACATCTGGACTCAAAGCACTGCATCCCCAGTGGTGCCAGTGCACTCTCTGGACTCACTGCAGTCCATCCCCAGTGGTGCCAGTGCACTCTCTGGACTCACTGCAGTGCATCCCCAGTGCTGCCAGTGCACTCTCTTTACTCACTGCACTGCATCCCCAGTGGTGCCAGTGCACTCTCTGGACTCACTGCACTGCATCCCCAGTGGTGCCAGTTCAATCTCTGGACTCACGGCAGTGCATCCCCAGTGGTGCCTGTGCACTCTCTGGACTCACTGCACTGCATCCCCAGTGGTGACAGTGCACTCTCTGGACTTGCCGGGGTGCATCCCCAGTGGTGCCAGTGCACTCTCTGGACTCACTGCAGTGCATCCCCAGTGGTGCCAGTGAACTGTCTGGACTCACTTCATTCCCAGTGGTGCCAGTGCCCTCTCTGGACTCACTGCACTGCATCCCCAGTGGTGCCAGTGCCCTCTCTGGACTCACTGCACTGCATCCCCAGTGGTGCCAGTGAAGTCTCTGTGTTAGTGTTGGGGAGAATCGAATGGATGTTTTACTAATGTCTCTTAGGTAATGGGACCTACAGTATAATTAAGCATTGCCAAATGTACTTACATTATCAATTAATCTATGTATACTGGATACTTAGGGAGTACATTGAACAATCAAAAGAGTCATTGAAGGGGAACCTTGGGAGGGAACAGGTACAACCTGACCTTGGATAAGGGCCTGGAAATGATGAAATGAGTTGAAGCAGAACCAAGAAACGGAGGGAGCATGCGTCGAGTAAGAAAGGTGAAAAGTTTAGCGGAGAGGAAGACTCCTTACTTCATCTGGACGACCACCTGGACGACCACCAGAGTGCGCCACGCATGTGCAAAGGGGAGGGGAGCTAATTAGAATGAAAAGCGAGGCTGCTGTTGCAACCTGTAAAGAATATGTATACCTGACGCAATATTGTATGTATAAATAACGGTTGGGAAGTAACGGGACTTGAAGCCAGATTTGGGCACCTGCCCCGGCTTCCAGCGCTGAATAAAGCACCTTCATATAATCACTTGGTGATTATGTGGTTGCTAGGCTAACATCTGGACTCACTGCAGTGCATCCCCAGTGGTGCCAGTGCACTCTCTGGAGTCACTGCAGTGCATCCCCAGTGGTGCCAGTGCACTCCCTGGACTCAGTGCAGTGCATAACCAGTGGTGCCAGTGCACTCTCTGGACTCACTGCATTGCATCCCCAGTGGTGCCAGTGCACTCTCTGGACTCACTGCACTGCATCCACAGTGGTGCCAGTGCACTCTCTGGACTCACTGCACTGCATCCCCAGTGGTGCCAGTGCACTCTCTGGACTTGCCGGGGTGCATCGCCAGTGGTTCCAGTGCCCTCTCTGGACTCACTGCACTGCATCCCCAGTGGTGCCAGTGCACTCTCTGGACTCACTGCAGTGCATCCCCAGAGGTGCCAGTGCACTCTCTGGACTCACTGCAGTGCATCCCCAATCGTACCAGTGCCCTCTCTGGACTCACTGCACTGCATCACCAGTGGTGCCACTGCAACCTCTGGTCTCACTGCAGTGCATCCCCAGTGGTGCCAGTGCACTCTCTGGACTCACTGCAGTGCATCCCCAGTGGTACCTGTGCACTCTCTGGACTCACTGCAGTGCATCCCCAGTGGTGCCAGTGCACTCTCTGGACTCACTGCACTGCATCCCCAGTGGTGACAGTGCACTCTCTGGACTTGCCGGGGTGCATCCCCAGTGGTGCCAGTGCACTCTGGACTCACTGCACTACTTCCGCAATGGTGCCAGTTCACTCTCTGGACTCACTGAACTGAATCACCAGTAGTGCCAGTGTACTCTCTGGACTCACTGTACTGCATCCCCATTGGTGCCTGTGAAATCTCTGGACTCACTGCAGTGCATCCCCAGTGGTGCCAGTGCACTCTCTGGACTCACTGAACTGCATCCCCAGTGGTGCCAGTGCACTCTCTGGAGTCGCAGCTCTGCATCAACAGTGGTGCCTCTGCACTCTCTGGAGTCACTGCACTGCATCCCCAGTGCTGCCAGTGCACTCTCTGGACTCACTGCAGTGCATCCCCAGTGGTGCCAGTGCACTCTCTGGACTCACTGCACTGCATCACCAGTGGTGCCAGTGCATTCTCTGGACTCACTGCACTGCATCGCCAGTGGTGCCAGTGCACTCTCTGGACTCAGTGCACTGCATCCCAGTGGTGCTAGTGCACTCTCTGGACTCACTGCAGTGCATCCCCAGTGGTGCCAGTGGACTCTCTGGACTCACTGCACTGCATCCCAGTGGTGCCAGTGCACTCTCTGGACTCACTGCAGTGCATCCCCAGTGGTGCCAGTGCACTCTGTGGACTCACTGCAGTGCATCCCCAAAGGTGACAGTGCACTCTCTGGACTCACTGCACTGCATCCCCAGTGGTGCCAGTGCACTCTCTGGACTCACTGCAGTGCATCCCCAGTGGTGCCAGTGCACTCTCTGCACTCACTGCAGTGCATCCCCAGTGGTGCCAGTTCACTCTCTGGACTCACTGCACTGCATCCCCAGTGGTGCCAGTGCACTCTCTGGACTTGCCGGGGTGCATCCCCAGTGGTGCCAGTGCACTCTCTGGACTCACTGCACTGCATCCCCAGTGCTGCCAGTGCACTGTCTGGACTCACTGCATTCCCAGTGGTGCCAGGGCACTCTCTGGACTCACTGCACTGCATCCCCAGTGGTGCCTGTGAAGTCTCTGGACTCACTGCAGTGCATCCCCAATGGTGCCAGTGCACTCTCTGGACTCACTGCACTGCATCCCCAGTGGTGCCACTGTACTTTCTGGACTCACTACACTGCATCACCAGTTGTGCCAGTGCCCTCTGTGGACTCACTGCACTACATCCCCAGTGGTGCCAGTGCACTCTCTGGACTCACTGCACTGCATCCCCAGTGGTGCCAGTGCACTCTCTGGACTCACTGCACTGCATCCCCGGTGGTGCCAGTGCACACTCTGGACTCACTGCAGTGCATCCCCAGTGGTGCTAGTGCACTCTCTGGACTCACTGCACTGCATCCCCTGTGGTGCCAAGGCACACTCTGGACTCACTGCTCTGCGTTGCCATTGGTGCCAGTGCACTCTCTGGACTCATTGCAGTGCATCCCCAGTGGTGCCAATGCACTCTCTGGACTCACGGCACTGCATCCCCAGTGGTGCCTGTGCACTCTCTGGACTCACTGCACTGCATCCCCAGTGGTGCCAGTGCACTCTCAGGAGTCACTGCGCTGCATCCCCAGTGGTTCCAGTGCACTCTCTGGACATACTGCACTGCAACTCCAGTGGTGCCAATGCACTCTCTGGAGTCACTGCACTGCATCCCCAGTGGTGCCAGTGCACTCTCTGAACTCACCGCACTGCATCCCCAGTGGTGTCAGTGCACTCTCTGGACTCACTGCACTGCATCCCCAGTGGTGCCAGTGCACTCTCTGGACTCACTGCACTGCATCCCCAGTGGTGCCAGTGCCCTCTCTGGACTCACTGCACTGCATCCACAGTGGTGCCAGTGCAGTCTCTGTGTCAGTGTTGGGGAGAATCGAATGGATGTTTTACTAATGTCTCTTACGTAATGGGACCTACAGTATAATTAAGCATTGCCAAATGTACTTACATTATCAATTAATCTATGTATACTGGATACTTAGGGAGTACATTGAACAATCAAAAGAGTCATTGAAGGGGAACCTTGGGAGGGAACAGGTACAACCTGACCTTGGATAAGGGCCTGGAAATGATGAAATGAGTTGAAGCAGAACCAAGAAGCGGAGGGAGCATGCGTCGAGTAAGAAAGGTGAAAAGTTTAGCGGAGAGGAAGACTCCTTACTTCATCTGACGACCACCTAGATGACCACCAGAGTGCGCCACGCATGTGCAAAGGGGAGGGGAGCTAATTAGAATGAAAAGCGAGGCTGCTGTTGCAACCTGTAATGAATATGTATACCTGACGCAATATTGTATGTATAAATAACGGCTGGGAAGTAACGGGACTTGAAGCCAGATTTGGGCACCTGCCCCGGCTTCCAGCGCTGAATAAAGCACCTTCATATAATCACTTGGTGATTATGTGGTTGCTAGGCTAACATCTGGACTCACTGCAGTGCATCCCCAGTGGTGCCTGTGAAGTCTCTGGAGTCACTGCAGTGCATTCCCAGTTGTGCCAGGGCACTCTCTGGACTCACTGCACTGCATCCCCAGTGGTGCCGGGGCACTCTCTGGACTCACTGCACTGCATCCCCAGTGGTGCCAGTGCCCTCTGTGGACTCACTGCACTGCGTCCCCAGTGGTGCCAGTGCACTCTCTGGACTCACTGCACTGCAACCCCAATGGTGCCAGTGCACTCTCTGGACTTGCCGGGGTGCATCCCCAGTGGTGCCAGTGCACTCTCTGGACTCACCGGGGTGCATCCCCAGTGGTGCCAGTGCACTCTCTGGACTCACTGCAGTGCATCCCCAGTGGTGCCAGTGCACTCTCTGGACTCACTGCACTGCATCCCCAGTGGTGCCAGTGCCCTCTGTGGACTCACTGCACTGCATCCCCAGTGGTGCCAGTGCACTCTCTGGACACACCGCCCTGCATCCCCAGTGGTGCCAGTGCACTCTCTGAGCTCACTGCACTGCATCCCCAGTGGTGCCAGTGCACTCTCTGCACTCACTGCACTGCATCCCCAGTGGTGCCAGTGCACTCTCTTTACTCACTACACTGCATCCCCAGTGGTGCCAGTGCACTCTCTGGACTCACTGTACTGCATCCCCAGTGGTGCCAGTGCACTCTCTGACTCACTGCACTGCATCCCCAGTGGTGCCAGTGCACTCTCTGGACTCACTGCAGTGCATCCCAATGGTGCCAGTGCACTCTCTGGACTCATGGCAGTGCATCCCCACTGGTGCCAGTGCACTCTCTGGACTCACGGCAGTGCATCCCCCGTGGTGCCAGTGCACTCTCTGGACTCACTGCACTGCATCCCCAGTGGTGCCAGTGCACTCTCTGGACTTGCCGGGGTGCATCCCCAGTGGTGCCAGTGCACTCTCTGTGTTAGTGTTGGTGAGAATCGAATGGATATTTTACTAATGTCTCTTAGGTAATAGGACCTACAGTATAATTAAGCATTGCCAAATGTACTTACATTATCAATTAATCTATGTATACTGGATACTTAGGGAGTACATTGAACAATCAAAAGAGTCATTGAAGGGGAACCTTGGGAGGGAACAGGTACAACCTGACCTTGGATAAGGGCCTGGAAATGATGAAATGAGTTGAAGCAGAACCAAGAAACGGAGGGAGCATGCGTCGAGTAAGAAAGGTGAAAAGTTTAGCGGAGAGCAAGACTCCTTACTTCATCTGGACGACCACCAGAGTGCGCCACGCATGTGCAAAGGGGAGGGGAGCTAATTAGAATGAAAAGCAAGGCTGCTGTTGCAACCTGTAATGAATATGTATACCTGACGCAATATTGTATGTATAAATAACGGCTGGGAAGTAACGGGACTTGAAGCCAGATTTGGGCACTGGCCCGGCTTCCAGCGCTGAATAAAGCACCTTCATATAATCACTTGGTGATTATGTGGTTGCTAGGCTAACATCTGGAGTCACTGCAGTGCATCCCCAGTGGTGCCAGTGCACTCTCTGGAGTCACTGCAGTGCATCCACAGTGGTGCAGTGCACTCTCTGGACTCACTGCAGTGCATCCCCAGTGGTGCCAGTGCACTCCCTGGACTCACTGCAGTGCATCCCCAGTGGTGCCAGTGCACTCTCTGGACTCACCGGGGTGCATCCCCAGTGGTGCCAGTGCACTCTCTGGACTCACTGCACTGCATCCCCAGTGGTGCCAGTGCACCCTCTGGACTCACTGCATTGCATCCGCAGTGGTGCCAGTGCACTCTCTGGACTCACTGCACTGCATCCCCAGTGGTGCCAGTGCACTCTCTGGACTCACTGCAGTGCATCCCCAATCTTACCAGTGCACTCTCTGGACTCACTGCACTGCATCCCCAGTGGTGCCACTGCAACCTCTGGTCTCACTGCAGTGCATCCCCAGTGGTGCCAGTGCACTCTCTGGACTCACTGCAGTGCATCCCCAGTGGTACCAGTGCACTCTCTGGACTCACTGCACTGCATCCCCACTGGTGCCAGTGCACTCTCTGGACTCACTGCACTGCATCCCCAGTGGTGACAGTGCACTCTCTGGACTTGCCGGGGTGCATCCCCAGTGGTGCCAGTGCACTCTCTGGAGTCACCGGGGTGCATACCCAGAGGTGCCAGTGCACTCTCTGGATTCACTGCTCTACATCCCCAGTGGTGCCAGTTCACTCTCTGGACTCAAGGAACTGAATCCCCTGTGGTGCCAGTGCACTCTCTGGACTCACTGTACTGCATCCCCAGTGGTGCCTGTGAAGTCTCTGGTCTCACTGCAGTGCATCCCAGTGGTGCCAGTGCAATCTCAGGACTCACAGCAGTGCAGCTCCAGTTGGTGCCAGTGCACTCTCTGGACTCACTGCAGTGCATCCCCAGTGGTGCCAGTGCACTCTCTGGACTCACTGCATTGCATCCCCAGTGGTGCCAGTGCACTCTCCGGACTCACTGCAGTGCATCCCCTGTGGTGCCATTGCACTCTCAGGACTCACTGCACTGCATCCCCAGTGGTGCCAGTGCACTCTCTGGACTCACTGCACTGCATTCCCAGTGGTGCCTGTGAAGTCTCTGGTCTCACTGCACTGCATCCCCAGTGGTGCCAGTGCACTCTCTGGACTCACTGCACTGCATCCCCATTGCTGACAGTGCCCTCTCTGGACTCAGTGCACTGCATCCCCAGTGGTGCCACTGCACTCTCTGAAAACACCGGGGAGCAACCGCAGCGGTGCCAGTGCACTCTCTGCACTCACGGCAGTGCATCCCCAGTGGTGCCAGTGCACTCTCTGGACTCACTGCAGTGTATCCCCTGTGGTGCCAGTGCACTCTCTGGACTCAGTGCACTGCATCCCCAGTGGTGCCAGTGCACTCTCTGGACTCACTGCACTGCATCCCAGTGGTGCCAGTGCACTCTCTGGACTCACTGCAGTCCATCCCCAGTGGTGCCAGTGCACTCTCTGGACTCACTGCACTGCATCCCCAGTGGTGCCAGTGCACTCTCTGGACTCACTGCACTGCATCCCCAGTGGTGCCAGTGCACTCTCTGGACTCACTGCACTGCACCCCCAGTGGTGCCAGTGCACTCTCTGGACTCACTGCAGTGCATCCCCAGTGGTGCCAGTGCACTCTCTGGACTCACTGCACTTCATCCCCAGTGGTGCCAGTGCACTCTCTGGACTCACTGCAGTGCATCCCCAGTGGTGCCACTGCAACCTCTGGTCTCACTGCACTGCATCCCCAGTGGTGCCAGTGCACTCTCTGGACTCACTGCACTGCATCCCCAGTGGTGCCAGTGCACTCTCTGGACTCACTGCACTGCATCCCCAGTGGTGACAGTGCACTCTCTGGACTTGCCGGGGTGCATCCCCAGTGGTGCCAGTGCACTCTGGACTCACTGCACTACTTCCCCAATGGTGTCAGTTCACTCTCTGGACTCACTGAACTGAATCCCCAGTAGTGCCAGTGTACTCTCTGGACTCACTGTACTGCATCCCCATTGGTGCCTGTGAAATCTCTGGACTCACTGCAGTGCATCCCCAGTGGTGCCAGTGCAATCTCAGGACTCACAGCATTGCAGCTCCAGTTGGTGCCAGTGCACTCTCTGCACTCACTGCACTGCATCCCCAGTGGTGCCAGTGCACTCTCTGGACTCACTGCACTGCATCCCCAGAGGTGCCAGTGCACTCTCTGGACTCACTGCAGTGCATCCCCTGTGGTGCCATTGCACTCTCATGACTCACTGCACTGCATCCCCAGTGGTGCCAGTGCACTCTCTGGTCTCACTGCAGTGCATCCCCAGTGGTGCCAGTGGCTCTCTGGACTCATTGCACTGCATCCCCAGTGGTGCCAGTGCACTCTTTGGACTCACTGCAGTGCATCCACAGTGGTGCCAGTGTACTCTCTTAACTCACTGCACTGCATCCCCAGTGGTGCCAGTGCAGTCTCTGGACTCACTGCAGTGCATCCCCTGTGGTGCCATTGCACTCTCTGGACTCACTGCACTGCATCCCCAGTGGTGCCAGTGCACTCTCTGGACTCACTGCACTGCATCCCCAGTGGTGCCTGTGAAGTCTCTGGACTCACTGCAGTGCATCCCAGAGGTGCCAGTGCAATCTCAGGACTCACAGCAGTGCAGCTCCAGTTGCTGCCAGTGCACTCTCTGGACTCACTGCAGTGCATCCCCAGTGGTGCCAGTGCACTCTCTGGACTCACTGCATTGCATTCCCAGTGGTGCCAGTGCACTCTCTGGACTCACTGTGCTGCATCCCCTGTGGTGCCATTGCACTCTCAGGACTCACTGCACTGCATCCCCAGTGGTGCCAGTGCACTCTCTGGACTCACTGCACTGCATCCCCAGTGGTGCCTGTGAAGTCTCTGGTCTCACTGCACTGCATACCCAGTGGTGCCAGTGCACTCTCTGGACTCACTGCACGCCATCCCCATTGCTGACAGTGCCCTCTCTGGACTCAGTGCACTGCATCCCCAGTGGTGCCACTGCACTCTCTGAAAACACCGGGGAGCAACCGCAGCGGTGCCAGTGCACTCTCTGCACTCACGGCAGTGCATCCCCAGTGGTGCCAGTGCACTCTCTGGACTCACTGCACTGCATCCCCTGTGGTGCCAGTGCACTCTGTGGACTCAGTGCACTGCATCCCAGTGGTGCCAGTGCACTCTCTGGACTCACTGCAGTGCATCCCCAGTGGTGCCAGTGCACTCTCTGGACTCACTGCACTGCATCCCCAGTGGTGCCAGTGCACTCTCTGGACTCACTGCACTGCATCACCAGTGGTGCCAGTGCACTCTCTGGACTCACTGCACTGCACCCCCAGTGGTGCCAGTGCACTCTCTGGACTCACTGCACTGCATCCCCAGTGGTGCCAGTGCACTCTCTGGACTCACTGCACTGCATCCCCAGTGGTGCCAGTGCACTCTCTGGACTCACTGCAGTGCAACCCCAAAGGTGCCAGTGCATTCTCTTTACTCACTGCAGTGCATCCCCACTGCTGCCAGTGCACTCTCTGGACTCACTGCACTGCATCCCCAGTGGTGCCAGTGCACTCTCTGGACTCACTGCAGTCCATCCCCAGTGGTGCCAGTGCACTCTCTGGACTCACTGCACTGCATCCCCAGTGGTGCCAGTGCACTCTCTTTACTCACTGCACTGCATCCCCAGTGGTGCCAGTGCACTCTCTGGACTCACTGCACTGCATCCCCAGTGGTGCCAGTTCAATCTCTGGACTCACGGCAGTGCATCCCCAGTGGTGCCAGTGCACTCTCTGGACTCACTGCACTGCATCCCCAGTGGTGCCAGTGCACTCTCTGGACTCACTGCACTGCATCCCCAGTGGTGCCAGTGAACTGTCTGGACTCACTTCATTCCCAGTGGTGCCAGTGCCCTCTCTGGACTCACTGCACTGCATCCCCAGTGGTGCCTGTGAAGTCTCTGGACTCACTGCACTGCATCCCCAGTGGTGCCAGTGAAGTCTCTGTGTTAGTGTTGGGGAGAATCGAATGGATGTTTTACTAATGTCTCTTAGGTAATGGGACCTACAGTATAATTAAGCATTGCCAAATGTACTTACATTATCAATTAATCTATGTATACTGGATACTTAGGGAGTACATTGAACAATCAAAAGAGTCATTGAAGGGGAACCTTGGGAGGGAACAGGTACAACCTGACCTTGCATAAGGGCCTGGAAATGATGAAATGAGTTGAAGCAGAACCAAGAAACGGAGGGAGCATGCGTCGAGTAAGAAAGGTGAAAAGTTTAGCGGAGAGCAAGACTCCTTACTTCATCTGGACGACCACCTGGACGACCACCAGAGTGCGCCATGCATGTGCAAAGGGGAGGGGAGCTAATTAGAATGAAAAGCGAGGCTGCTGTTGCAACCTGTAAAGAATATGTATACCTGACGCAATATTGTATGTATAAATAACGGTTGGGAAGTAACGGGACTTGAAGCCAGATTTGGGCACCTGCCCCGGCTTCCAGCGCTGAATAAAGCACCTTCATATAATCACTTGGTGATTATGTGGTTGCTAGGCTAACATCTGGACTCACTGCAGTGCATCCCCAGTGGTGCCAGTGCACTCTCTGGAGTCACTGCAGTGCATCCCCAGCGGTGCCAATGCACTCTCTGGACTCACTGCAGTGCATCCCCAGTGGTGCCAGTGCACTCCCTGGACTCAGTGCAGTGCATAACCAGTGGTGCCAGTGAACTCTCTGGACTCACTGCATTGCATCCCCAGTGGTGCCAGTGCACTCTCTGGACTCACTGCACTGCATCCCCAGTGGTGCCAGTGCACTCTCTGGACTCACTGCGCTGCATCCCCAGTGGTGCCAGTGCACTCTCTGGACTTGCCGGGGTGCATCGCCAGTGGTGCCAGTGCCCTCTCTGGACTCACTGCAGTGCATCCCCATTGGTGCCAGTGCACGCTCTGGACTCACTGCAGTGCATCCCCAGAGGTGCCAGTGCACTCTCTGGACTCACTGCAGTGCATCCCCAATCGTACCAGTGCCCTCTCTGGACTCACTGCACTGCATCACCAGTGGTGCCACTGCAACCTCTGGTCTCACTGCAGTGCATCCCCAGTGGTGCCAGTGCACTCTCTGGACTCACTGCAGTGCATCCCCAGTGGTACCAGTGCACTCTCTGGACTCACTGCACTGCATCCCCAGTGGTGCCAGTGCACTCTCTGGACTCACTGCACTGCATCCCCAGTGGTGCCAGTGCACTCTCTGGACTTGCCGGGGTGCATCCCCAGTGGTGCCAGTGCACTCTGGACTCACTGCACTACTTCCCCAATGGTGCCAGTTCACTCTCTGGAGTCACTGAACTGAATCCCCAGTAGTGCCATTGTACTCTCTGGACTCACTGTACTGCATCCCATTGGTGCCTATGAAATCTCTGGACTCACTGCAGTGCATCCCCAGTGGTGCCAGTGCAATCTCAGGACTCACAGCAGTGCAGCTCCAGTTGGTGCCAGTGCACTCTCTGCACTCACTGCACTGCATCCCCAGTGGTGCCAGTGCACTCTCGGGACTCACTGCACTGCATCCCCAGAGGTGCCAGTGCACTCTCTGGACTCACTGCAGTGCATCCCCTGTGGTGCCATTGCACTCTCATGACTCACTGCACTGCATCCCCAGTGGTGCCAGTGCACTCTCTGGTCTCACTGCAGTGCATCCCCAGTGGTGCCAGTGGCTCTCTGGACTCATTGCACTGCATCACCAGTGGTGCCTGTGAAGTCTCTGGACTCACTGCAGTGCATCCCAGTGGTGCCAGTGCAATCTCAGGACTCACAGCAGTGCAGCTCGAGTTGGTGCCAGTGCACTCTCTGGACTCACTGCAGTGCATCCCCAGTGGTGCCACTGCACTCTCTGGACTCACTGCATTGCATCCCCAGTGGTGCCAGTGCACTCTCTTGACTCACTGTGCTGCATCCCCTGTGGTGCCATTGCACTCTCAGGACTCACTGCACTGCATCCCCAGTGGTGCCAGTGCACTCTCTGGACTCACTGCACTGCATCCCCAGTGGTGCCTGTGAAGTCTCTGGTCTCACTGCACTGCATCCCCAGAGGTGCCAGTGCACTCTCTGGACTCACTGCAGTGCATCCCCTGTGGTGCCATTGCACTCTCATGACTCACTGCACTGCATCCCCAGTGGTGCCAGTGCACTCTCTGGTCTCACTGCAGTGCATCCCCAGTGGTGCCAGTGGCTCTCTGGACTCATTGCACTGCATCACCAGTGGTGCCTGTGAAGTCTCTGGACTCACTGCAGTGCATCCCAGTGGTGCCAGTGCAATCTCAGGACTCACAGCAGTGCAGCTCGAGTTGGTGCCAGTGCACTCTCTGGACTCACTGCAGTGCATCCCCAGTGGTGCCAGTGCACTCTCTGGACTCACTGCATTGCATCCCCAGTGGTGCCAGTGCACTCTCTTGACTCACTGTGCTGCATCCCCTGTGGTGCCATTGCACTCTCAGGACTCACTGCACTGCATCCCCAGTGGTGCCAGTGCACTCTCTGGACTCACTGCACTGCATCCCCAGTGGTGCCTGTGAAGTCTCTGGTCTCACTGCACTGCATACCCAGTGGTGCCAGTGCACTCTCTGGACTCACTGCACTGCATCCCCATTGCTGACAGTGCCCTCTCTGGACTCAGTGCACTGCATCCCCAGTGGTGCCACTGCACTCTCTGAAAACACCGGGGTGCAACCGCAGCGGTGCCAGTGCACTCTCTGCACTCACGGCAGTGCATCCCCAGTGGTGCCAGTGCACTCTGTGGACTCACTGCAGTGTATCCCCTGTGGTGCCAGTGCACTCTCTGGACTCAGTGCACTGCATCCCAGTGGTGCCAGTGCACTCTCTGGACTCACTGCACTGCATCCCAGTGGTGCCAGTGCACTCTCTGGACTCACTGCAGTGCATCCCCAGTGGTGCCAGTGCACTCTCTGGACTCACTGCACTGCATCCCCAGTGGTGCCAGTGCACTCTCTGGACTCACTGCACTGCACCCCCAGTGGTGCCAGTGCACTCTCTGGACTCACTGCAGTGCATCCCCAGTGGTGCCAGTGCACTCTCTGGACTCACTGCAGTGCAACCCCAAAGGTGCCAGTGCATTCTCTTTACTCACTGCAGTGCATCCCCAGTGGTGCCAGTGCACTCTCTGGACTCACTGCACTGCATCCCCAGTGGTGCCAGTGCACTCTCTGGACTCACTGCAGTCCATCCCCAGTGGTGCCAGTGCACTCTCTGGACTCACTGCAGTGCATCCCCAGTGGTGCCAGTGCACTCTCTTTACTCACTGCACTGCATCCCCAGTGGTGCCAGTGCACTCTCTGGACTCACTGCACTGCATCCCCAGTGGTGCCAGTTCAATCTCTGGACTCACGGCAGTGCATCCCCAGTGGTGCCAGTGCACTCTCTGGACTCACTGCACTGCATCCCCAGTGGTGCCAGTGCACTCTCTGGACTTGCCGGGGTGCATCCCCAGTGGTGCCAGTGCACTCTCTGGACTCACTGCAGTGCATCCCCAGTGGTGCCAGTGAACTGTCTGGACTCACTTCATTCCCAGTGGTGCCAGTGCCCTCTCTGGACTCACTGCACTGCATCCCCAGTGGTGCCTGTGAAGTCTCTGGACTCACTGCAGTGCATCCCCAGTGGTGCCAGTGAAGTCTCTGTGTTAGTGTTGGGGAGAATCGAATGGATGTTTTACTAATGTCTCTTAGGTAATGGGACCTACAGTATAATTAAGCATTGCCAAATGTACTTACATTATCAATTAATCTATGTATACTGGATACTTAGGGAGTACATTGAACAATCAAAAGAGTCATTGAAGGGGAACCTTGGGAGGGAACAGGTACAACCTGACCTTGCATAAGGGCCTGGAAATGATGAAATGAGTTGAAGCAGAACCAAGAAACGGAGGGAGCATGCGTCGAGTAAGAAAGGTGAAAAGTTTAGCGGAGAGGAAGACTCCTTACTTCATCTGGACGACCACCTGGACGACCACCAGAGTGCGCCATGCATGTGCAAAGGGGAGGGGAGCTAATTCGAATGAAAAGCGAGGCTGCTGTTGCAACCTGTAATGAATATGTATACCTGACGCAATATTGTATGTATAAATAACAGTTGGGAAGTAACGGGACTTGAAGCCAGATTTGGGCACCTGCCCCGGCTTCCAGTGCTGAATAAAGCACCTTCATATAATCACTTGGTGATTATGTGGTTGCTAGGCTAACATCTGGACTCACTGCAGTGCATCCCCAGTGGTGCCACTGCACTCCCTGGACTCAGTGCAGTGCATAACCAGTGGTGCAAGTGAACTCTCTGGACTCACTGCATTTCATCCCCAGTGGTGCCAGTGCACTCTCTGGACTCACTGCACTGCATCCCCAGTGGTGCCATTGCACTCTCTGAACTCACTGCGCTGCATCCCCAGTGGTGCCAGTGCACTCTCTGGACTTGCCGGGATGCATCGCCAGTGGTGCCAGTGCCCTCTCTGGACTCACTGCACTGCATCCCCAGTGGTGCCAGTGCACTCTCTGGACTCACTGCACTGCATCCCCAGAGGTGCCAGTGCACTCTCTGGACTCACTGTAGTGCATCCCCAATCGTACCAGTGCCCTCTCTGGACTCACTGCACTGCATCACCAGTGGTGCCACTGCAACCTCTGGTCTCATTGCAGTGCATCCCCAGTGGTGCCAGTGCACTCTCTGGACTCACTGCAGTGCATCCCCAGTGGTACCAGTGCACTCTCTGGACTCACTGCACTGCATCCCCAGTGGTGCCAGTGCACTCTCTGGACTCACTGCACTGCATCCCCAGTGGTGACAGTGCACTCTCTGGACTTGCCGGGGTGCATCCCCAGTGGTGCCAGTGCACTCTGGACTCACTGCACTACTTCCCCAATGGTGCCAGTTCACTCTCTGGACTCACTGAACTGAATCCCCAGTAGTGCCAGTGTACTCTCTGGACTCACTGTACTGCATCCCATTGGTGCCTGTGAAATCTCTGGACTCACTGCAGTGCATCCCCAGTGGTGCCAGTGCACTCTCTGGACTCACTGAACTGCATCCCCAGTGGTGCCAGTGCACTCTCTGGAGTCGCAGCACTGCATCAACAGTGGTGCCTCTGCACTCTCTGGAGTCACTGAACTGCATCCCCAGTGCTGCCAGTGCACTCTCTGGACTCACTGCAGTGCATCCCCAGTCGTGCCAGTGCAGTCTCTGGACTCACTGCACTGCATCCCCAGTGGTGCCAGTGCACTCTCTGGACTCACTGCACTGCATCCGCAAGGTGCCATTGCACTCTCTGGACTCACTGCACTGCATCCCCAGTGGTGCCAGTGCACTCTCTGGACTCACTGCACTGCATCCCCAGTGGTGCCAGTGCACTCTCTGGACTCACTGCAGTGCATCCCCAGTGATGCCAGTGTAGTCTCTGGACTCACAGCAGTGCATCCCCAGTGGTGCCAGTGCAACTACTGGACTCACTGCAGTGTAGCTCAGTGGTGCCAGAGCACTCTCTGGACTCACTGCACTGCATCCCCAGTGGTGCGAGTGCACTCTCTGGACTCACTGCACTGCATCCCCAGTGGTGCCAGTTGACTCTCTGGACTCACTGCACTGCTCCAGCCGCGGCATCCGCTCCAGCCGCCTCAGCCGCACCAGCCGCCGCAGCCGCTCCAGCCGCGGCAGCCGCTCCAGCCTCGGCAGCCGCGACAGGCGCTCCAGCCGCGGCAGCCGCTAAAGCCGCTACCGAGTGGAGCGGCTGCCACGGCTGGAGCGGCTGCCCTCGGTAGCGGCTGGAGCGGCTGCCGCGGCTGGAGCGGCTGCCGCGGCTGGAGCGCCTGCCGCGGTTGGAGCGGCTGCCGCGGCTGGAGCGGCTGGAGCGTCTGCCGCGTATGCCGCGGATGGAGCGGCTGCCGCGGCTGGACCGGCTGCCGCGGCTGCCGCGGCTGGAGCGGCTGGAGCGGCTGCCGAGGCTGGAATGGCTACCGCGGCTGGAGCGGTTGCCGCGGCTCGAGCAGTACAGTGAGTCCAGAGAGTGCACTGTCACCTTTGGGGATGCACTGCATTGTCTGCAGGGAGTGCCCTGGCACCACTGGGGATGCACTGCAGTGAGTCCAGAGAGTGCACTGGCACCAGTGGGGATGCACTGCAGTGAGTAAAGAGAATGCACTGGCACCATTGGGGTTGCACTGCAGTGAGTACAGAGAGTGCACTGGCACCACTGGGGATGCAGTGCAGTGAGTCCAGAGAGTGCACTGGCACCTTGGGGATGCAGTGCAGTGAGTCCAGAGAGTGCACTGTCACCACTGGGGATGCAGTGCAGTGAGTCCAGAGAGTGCACTGGCGCCACTGGGGATGCACTGCAGTGAGTCCAGAGAGTGCACTGGCACCACTGGGATGCAGTGCACTGAGTCCAGAGAGTGGACTAGCAACACTGGGGATGCAGTGCAGTGAGTCCAGAGAGTGCACTGGCACCACTGGGATGCAGTGCACTGAGTCCACAGAGTGCACTGGCACCACTGGGGATACACTGCAGTGAGTCCAGAGATTGCACTGGCACCATTGGGGATGCAGTGCAGTGAGTGCAGAGAGTGAACTGGCACCGCTGCGGTTGCACCCCGGTGTTTTCAGAGAGTGCACTGGCACCACTGGGGATGCAGTGCAGTGATTCCAGAGAGTGCACTGTCACCACTGGGGATGCACTGCAGTGAGTCCAGAGAGTGCACTGTCACCACTGGGGATGCAGTGCAGTGAGTCCAGAGAGTGCACTGGCACCTTGGGGATGCAGTGCAGTGAGTCCAGAGAGTGCACTGGCTCCACTGGGGATGCACTGCAGTGAGTCCAGAGAGTGCACTGGCACCTTGGGGATGCAGTGCAGTGTGTCCACAGAGAGCACTGGCTCCACTGGGGATGCACATCAGTGAGTCCAGAGAGTGCACTGGCACCACTGGGGATGCAGTGCAGTGAGTCCAGAGAGTGCACTGGCACCATTGGGATGCACTGCAGTGAGTCCAGAGAGTGCACTGGCATCACTGGGGATGCAGTGCAGTGAGTCCAGAGAGTGCAGTGGCACCATTGGGGATGCAGTGCAGTGAGTCCAGAGAGTGCACTGGCACCACTGGTGATGCAGTGCAATGAGTCCAGAGAGCCACTGGCACTTCTGGGGATGCACTGCAGTGAGTCCAGAGAGTGAACTGGCACCACTGGGGATGCAGTGCACTGAGTCCAGAGAGGGCACTGTCAGCAATGGGGATGCAGTGCAGTGAGTCCAGAGAGTGCACTGGCACTACTGGGGATCTCACTGCAGTGAGAATGTATCTGAATCCCCGGTGGTGCCAGTGCACTCTCTGGACTCACTGAACTGCATCCCCAGTGGTTCCAGTGCACTCTCTGGAGTAACTGCAGTGCATTCCCTGTGGTGCCAGTGCACTCTCTGGACTCACTGTACTGCATCCTCAGTGGTGCCAGTTGACTCTCTGGACTCACTGCACTGCTCCAGCCGCGGCATCCGCTACAGCCGCCTCAGCCGCTCCAGCGCGGTAGCCCCTCCAGCCGCGGCAGACGCTCTAGACGCTCCAGCCGCCGCAGCCGCTCCAGCCGCGGCAGCCGCGAAAGCCGCTACCGAGTGGAGCGGCTGCCACGGCTGGAGCGGCTGCCGCGGTTGGAGTTGCTGCCGCGGCTGGAGCGGCTGCCGCGGATGCCGCGGCTGGAGCGCCTTCGCGGTTGGAGCGGCTGCCGCGGCTGGAGCGGCTGGAGCGGCTGCCGGGTATGCCGCGGATGGAGCGGCTGCCGCGGCTGGACCGGCTGCCGAGGCTGGAGGGGCTAACGCGGCTGGAGCGGCTGCCGCGGCTCGAGCAGTACAGTGACTCCAGAGAGTGCACTGTCACCTTTGGGGATGCACTGCATTGTCTGCAGAGAGTGCCCTGGCACCACTGGGGATGCACTGCAGTGAGTCCAGAGAGTGCACTGGCACCACTGGGAATGCAGTGCAGTGAGTCCAGAGAGGGCACTGTCAGCAATGGGGATGCAGTGCAGTGAGACCAGAGAGTGCACTGGCACCACTGGGGATGCAGTGCAGTGAGTCCTGAGAGTGCAATGGCACCACAGGGGATGCACTGCAGTGAGTCCAGAGAGTGTACTGGCACCACTGGGGATGCAGTGCAGTGAGTCCAGAGAGTGCACTAGCACCACTGGGGATGCAGTGCAGTGAGTCCAGAGAGTTCTCTGGCACCACTGGGGATGCACTGCAGTGAGTCCAGAGACTTCACAGGCACCACTGGGGATCCAGTACAGTGAGTCCAGAGAGTGCACTGGCACCACTGGGGATTCAGTACAGTGAGTCCAGAGAGTGAACTGGCACCACTGGGGATTTAGTGCAGTGAGTCCAGAGAGTGCACTGGCACCTAAGGGGATTCACTGCAAGGCATCCAGAGAGTGCACTGGCACCACTGGGAATGCACTGCAGTGAGTACAGAGAGTGCACTGGCACCTAAGGGGCTGCACTGCAGTGAGTCCAGAGAGTGCACTGGCACCACTTGGGCTGCACTGCGGTGAGTCCAGAGAGTGCACTGGCACCACTGGGGATGCATTGCACTGAGAGCACAGAGTGCACTGGCACCACAGGGGTTACACTGCAGTGAGTCCCGAGAGTGCACTGGCACCACTGGGGATGCAGCACAGTGAGTCCAGAGAGTGCACTGGCACCACTGGGGTGCAGCGCAGTGACTACAGAGAGTGCACTGGCACACTGCAGTGAGTCCAGAGAGAGGCACCAGTGGGGATGCACTGCAGTGGGTCCAGAGAGTGCACTGGCACCACTGGGGATGCACTGCAGTGGGTCCAGAGATTGCACTGGCACCACAGGGGATGCAGTGCGGTGAGTCCACAAAGTGCACTGGCACCACTGGTGATGCACTGCAGTGAGTCCACAGAGTTCACTGGCACCACTGGGGATGCAGTGCAGTGAGTCCAGAGATTGCACTGGCACCACTGGGGATGCAGTGCAGTGAGTCCAGAGAGTGCACTGGCACCACTGGGGATGCAATGCAGTGAGTCCAGAGAGTGCACTGGCACCACTGGGGATGCAGTGCAGTGAGTCCAGAGAGTGCACTGGCACCACCGGGGATTCACTGCAGTGAGTCCAGAGAGTGCACTGGCACCACTGGGGATGCACTGCAGTGAGTACAGAGAGTGCACAGGCACCTCACGGGCTGCACTGCAGTGAGTCCACAGAGTGCACTGGCACCACAGGGGATACACTGCAGTCCAGAGAGTGCACTGGCACCACTAGGGTTGCAGCACAGTGAGTCCAGAGAGTGAACTGTCACCACTGGGGACGAAGAGCAGTGACTACAGAGAGTGCACTGGCACCACTTGGGTTGCAATGCAGTGACTCCAGAGAGTGCACTGCCACCAGTGGGGATGCACTGCAGTGGGTCCAGAGCGTGCACTGGCTCCACTGGGGATGCAGTGCAGTGAGTCCAGAGAGTGCACTGGCACCACCGGGGATTCACTGCAGTGAGTCCAGAGAGTGCAGGCACCACTGGGGATGCACTGCAGTGAGTACAGAGAGTGCACAGGCACCTCACGGGCTGCACTGCAGTGAGTCACAGAGTGCACTGCACCACAGGGGATACACTGCCGGAGTCCAGAGAGTGCACTGGCACCACTGGGGATGCAGTGCAGTGAGTCCAGAAAGTGAACTGTCACCACTGGTGATGCAGTGCAGTGAGTCTGCACTGCACCACTGGGGATGCAGTGCACTGAGTCAGAGAGTGCACTCTCAGCACTGGGGATGCACTGCAGTGAGTCCAAAGAGTGCACTGGCACCAGTAGGGATGCAGTGCAGTGAGACCAGAGATTGCACTGGCACCACTGGGGATGCAGTGCAGTGAGTCCAGAGAGTGCACTGGCTCCAATGGGGATGCAGTGCAGTGAGTCCAGAGAGTGCACTGGCACCACTGGGGATGCAGTGCAGTGAGTCCTGAGAGTGCACTGGCACCACAGGTGATGCAGTGCAGAGAGTGCACTGGCACCACTGGGGATGCAGTGCAGTGAATCCAGAGAGTGCACTGGCACTAACTGGAGATGCACTGCTGTGAGTCCCGAGATTGCACTGGCACCACAGGGGTTACAGTGCAGTGAGTCCACAGACTAGTCTGGCACCACTGGGGTTGCACTGCAGTGAGTCCAGACACTTCACAGGCACCACTGGGGATGCAGTGCAGTGAGTCCAGAGAGTGCACTGGCACCCCTGGGGATGCAGTGCAGTGAGTCCAGAGAGTGCACTGGCACCACCGGGGATTCACTGCAGTGAGTCCAGATAGTGCACTGACACCACTGGGAATGCACTGCAGTGAGTACAGAGAGTTCACTGGCACCTCAGGGGCTGCAGTGCAGTGAGTCCAGAGAGTGCACTGGCACCACTGGGGATGCAATGCAGTGAGTCCAGAGAGTGCACTGGCACCACTGGGATGCAGTGCAGTGAGTCCAGAGAGTGCACTGGCACCACTGGGATGCAGTGCAGTGAGTCCACAGAGTGCACTGGCACCACTGGGGATACACTGCAGTGAGTCCAGAGAGTGCACTGGCACCACTGGGGATGCAGCACAGTGAGTCCAGAGATTGAACTGTCACCACTGGGGACGCAGCGCAGTGACTACAGAGAGTGCACTGGCACCACTGGGGATGCACTGCAGTGAGTCCAGAGAGTGCAGTTGCACCAAAACGGACGCAGTGCAGTGAGTCCAGAGAGTGCACTGGCACCATTGGGGATGCACTGCAGTGAGTCCAGAGAATGCACTGGCACTAATGGGGATGCAGTGCAGTGAGTCCAGAGAGTGCACTGGCACCACTGGGGATGCAGTGCAGTGAGTCCAGAGAGTGCACTGGCACCACTGGGGATGCACTGCAGTGAGTCCAGAGACTGCACTGGCACCACAGGGGATGCAGTGCAGTGATTCCAGAGAGTGCACTGGCCCCACTGGGGATGCACTTTAGTGAGTCCAGAGAGTGCAGTGGCACCACTGGGGATGCAGTGCAGTGAGTCCAGAGAGTGCACTGGCACCACTGGGGATGCAGTGCAGTGAGTCCAGAGAGTGCACTGGCACCACTGGGGATGCAGTGCAGTGAGTCTGCACTGGCACCACTGAGCAGTGAGTCCAGAGAGTGCACTGGCACCACTGGGGATGCACTGCAGTGAGTCCAGAGAGTTCTCTGGCACCACTGGGGATGCAGTTCAGTGATTCCAGAGAGTGCACCGGCCCAATGGGGATACACTGCAGTGAGTCCAGAGAGTGCACTGGCACCACTGGGGATGCAGTTCAGTGAGTCCTGAGAGTGCACTGGCTCCCCTGGGGATGCACTGCAGTGAGTCCAGGGACTACACTGTCACCACTGGGGATGCAGTGCAGTGAGTCCAGAGAGTGCACTGGCACCACTGGGGATGCAGTGCAGTGAGTCCAGAAAGTGAACTGTCACCACTGGTGATGCAGTGCAGTGAGTCCAGAGAGTGCACTGGCACCACTGGGGATGCAGTGCACTGAGTCCAGAGAGTGCACTCTCAGCACTGGGGATGCACTGCAGTGAGTCCAAAGAGTGCACTGGCACCAGTAGGGATGCAGTGCAGT
The DNA here is from genome assembly GCF_040182565.1 of Anser cygnoides. NCBI lineage: Eukaryota > Metazoa > Chordata > Aves > Anseriformes > Anatidae > Anser > Anser cygnoides. The sequence goes on along the minus strand of NW_027103076.1, from coordinate 139,243 downwards.
GAGACCAGAGATTGCACTGGCACCACTGGGGATGCAGTGCAGTGAGTCCAGAGAGTGCACTGGCTCCAATGGGGATGCAGTGCAGTGAGTCCAGAGAGTGCACTGGCACCACTGGGGATGCAGTGCAGTGAGTCCTGAGAGTGCAATGGCACCACAGGTGATGCAATGCAGTGAGTCCAGAGAGTGCACTGGCACCACTGGGGATGCAGTGCAGTGAGTCCAGAGAGTGCACTGGCACCAACTGGAGATGCACTGCTGTGAGTCCCGAGATTGCACTGGCACCACAGGGGTTACAGTGCAGTGAGTCCACAGACTAGTCTGGCACCACTGGGGTTGCACTGCAGTGAGTCCAGACACTTCACAGGCACCACCGGGGATTCACTGCAGTGAGTCCAGATAGTGCACTGACACCACTGGGAATGCACTGCAGTGAGTACAGAGAGTTCACTGGCACCTCAGGGGCTGCAGTGCAGTGAGTCCAGACAGTGCACTGGCACCACTGGGGATGCAATGCAGTGAGTCCAGAGAGTGCACTGGCACCACTGGGATGCAGTGCAGTGAGTCCAGAGAGTGCACTGGCACCACTGGGATGCAGTGCAGTGAGTCCACAGAGTGCACTGGCACCACAGGGGATACACTGCAGTGAGTCCAGAGAGTGCACTGGCACCACTGGGGATGCAGCACAGTGAGTCCAGAGAGTGAACTGTCACCACTGGGGACGCAGCGCAGTGACTACAGAGAGTGCACTGGCACCACTGGGGATGCAGTACAGTGAGTCCAGAGAGTGCACTGGCAACACTGGGGATGCAGTTCAGTGAGTAAAGAGAGTGCACTGGCACCACTGGGGATGCAGTGCAGTGAGTCCAGAGAGTGCACTGGCACCACTGGGGATGCACTGCAGTGAGTCCAGAGAGTGCAGTGGCACCACTGGGGATGCAGTGCAGTGAGTCCAGAGAGTGCACGGGCACCACTGGGGATACACTGCAGTGAGTCCAGAGAGTGCACTGTCAGCAATGGGGATGCAGTGCAGTGAGACCAGAGAGTGCACTGGCACCACTGGGGATGCACTGCAGTGAGTCCGGAGAGTGTACTGGCACCACTGGGGATGGAGTGCAGTGAGTCCAGAGAGTGAACTGGCTCCACTGGGGATGCAGTGCAGTGAGTCCAGAGAGTGCACTGGCACCAAATGGAGCTGCACTGCTGTGAGTCCTGAGATTGCACTGGCACCACTGGGGATGCACTGCAGTGAGTCCAGAGAGTTCTATGGCACAAATGGGGATGCAGTGCAGTGAGTCCAGAGACTTCACAGGCACCACTGGGGATGCAGTACAGTGAGTTCAGAGAGTGCACTGGCACCACTGGGGATTCAGTTCAGTGAGTCCAGAGAGTGAACTGGCACCACTGGGGATTTAGTGCAGTGAGTCCAGAGAGTGCACTGGCACCTAAGGGGATTCACTGCAAGGCGTCCAGAGAGTGCACTGGCACCACTGGGAATGCACTGCAGTGAGTTCAGAGAGTGCACTGGCACCTAAGGGGCTGCACTGCAGTGAGTCCAGAGAGTGCACTGGCACCACTTGGGCTGCACTGCGGTGAGTACAGAGAGTGCACTGGCACCACTGGGGATGCAGTGCACTGAGTCCAGAGAGTGCACTGGCACCACTGGGGATGCACTGCAGTGAGTCCAGAGAGTGCTCTGGCACCACTGGGGATGCAGTGCAGTGAGTCCAGAGAGTGCACTGGCACCACTGGGGATACACTGCAGTGACTCCAGAGAGTGCACAGGCACCACTGGGGATGCACTGCAGTGAGTCCAGAGAGTGCACTGGCACCACTGGGGATGCAGTGCAGTGAGTCCAGAGACTGCACTGGAACGAACTGGAGCTGCACTGCTGTGAGTCCTGAGATTGCACTGGCACCACTGGGATGCACTGCAGTGAGACCAGAGACTTCACAGGCACCACTGGGGATGCAGTACAGTGTGTAAACAGAGTGCACTGGCATCACAGGGGATTCAGTTCCTTGAGTCCAGAGAGTGAACTGGCACCACTGGGGATGTAGAGCAGTGAGTCCAGAGAGTGCACTGGCACCTCTGGGGATGCACCCCGGTGACTCCAGAGAGTGCACTGGCACCACTGGGGATGCACCCCGGCAAGTCCAGAGAGTGCACTGTCACCACTGGGGATACAGTGCAGTGAGTCCAGAGAGTGCACTGGCACCACCGGTGATGCAGTGCAGTGAGTCCAGAGAGTGCACTGGCACCACTGGGGATGCAGTGCAGTGAGTCCAGAGAGTGCACGGGTACCAATGGGGATGCACTGCAGTGAGTCCAGAGAGTGCACTGGCACCACTGGGTATGCACTGCAGTGAGACCAGAGGTTGCAGTGGCACCACTGGGGATGCAGTGCAGTGAGTCCAGAGAGTGCACTGGTACGATTGGGGATGCACTGCAGTGAGTCCAGAGAGTGCACTGGCACCAGTGGGGATGCACTGCAGTGAGTCCAGAGAGTGCACTGGCACCACTGCGGATGTAATGCAGTGAGTCCAGAGAGTGCACTGGCACCACTGGGGATGCACCCCGGCAAGTCCAGAGAGTGCACTGGCACCACTGGGGATGCACTGCAGTGAGTCCAGAGAGTGCACTGGCACCACTGGCGATGCAGTGCAGTGAGTCCAGAGAGTGCACTGGCACCACTGGGGATGCACCCCGGTGAGTCCAGAGAGTGCACTGGCACCACTGGGGATGCACTGCAGTGAGTCCAGGGAGTGCACTGGCAAAACTGGGGATGCAGTGCAGTGAGTCCAGAGAGTGCACTGCACCACTGGGGATGCACTGCAGTGACTCCAGAGAGTGCACTGGCACCACTGGGGATGCACTGCAGTGAGTCCAGATGTTAGCCTAGCAACCACATAATCACCAAGTGATTATATGAAGGTGCTTTATTCAGCGCTGGAAGCCGGGGCAGGTGCCCAAATCTGGCTTCAAGTCCCGTTACTTCCCAGCCGTTATTTATACATACAATATTGCGTCAGGTATACATATTCATTACAGGTTGCAACAGCAGCCTTGCTTTTCATTCTAATTAGCTCCCCTCCCCTTTGCACATGCGTGGCGCACTCTGGTGGTCGTCCAGATGAAGTAAGGAGTCTTCCTCTCCGCTAAACTTTTCACCTTTCTTACTCGACGCATGCTCCCTCCGTTTCTTGGTTCTGCTTCAACTCATTTCATCATTTCCAGGCCCTTATCCAAGGTCAGGTTGTACCTGTTCCCTCCCAAGGTTCCCCTTCAATGATTCTTTTGATTGTTCAATGTACTCCCTAAGTATCCAGTATACATAGATTAACTGATAATGTAAGTACATTTGGCAATGCTTAATTATACTGTAGGTCCCATTACCTAAGAGACATTAGTAAAATATCCATTCGATTCTCCCCAACACTAACACAGAGACTGCACTGGCACCACTGGGGATGCACCCCGGCAAATCCAGAGAGTGCACTGGCACCACTGTGGATGCAGTGCAGTGAGTCCAGAGAGTGCACTGGCACCACTGGGGATGCACTGCCGTGAGTCCAGAGAGTGCACTGGCACCACTGGGGATGCACTGCCGTGAGTCCAGAGAGTGCACTGGCACCACTGGGGATGCACTGCAGCGAGTCCAGAGAGTGCACTGGCACCACTGGGGATGCAATGCAGTGAGTCCAGAGAGTGCATTGGCACCACTGGGGATGCACTGCAGTGAGTCCAGAGAGTGCACTGGCACCAACTGGAGCTGCACTGCTGTGAGTCCTGAGATTGCACTGGCACCACTGGGATGCACTGCAGTGAGACCAGAGACTTCACAGGCACCACTGGGGATGCAGTACAGTGAGTCCAGAGAGTGCACTGGCACCACAGGGGATTCAGTTCCTTGAGTCCAGAGAGTGAACTTGCACCACTGGGGATGTAGAGCAGTGAGTCCAGAGAGTGCACTGGCACCTCTGGGGATGCACCCCGGTGACTCCAGAGAGTGCACTGGCACCACTGGGGATGCACCCCGGCAAGTCCAGAGAGTGCACTGTCACCACTGGGGATGTAGTGCAGTGAGTCCAGAGAGTGCACTGGCACCACTGGGGATGCAGTGCAGTGAGTCCAGAGAGTGCACTAGCACCAGTGGGGATGGACTGCAGTGAGTCCAGAGAGTGCACTGGTACCACTGGGGATGTACTGCAGTGAGTCCAGAGAGTGCACTGGCACCACTGGGGATGCACTGCAGTGAGACCAGAGGTTGCAGTGGCACCACTGGGGATGCAGTGCAGTGAGTCCAGAGAGTGCACTGGTACGATTGGGGATGCACTGCAGTGAGTCCAGAGAGTGCACTGGCACCAGTGGGGATGCACTGCCGTGAGTCCAGAGAGTGCACTGGCACCACTGCGGATGCAATGCAGTGAGTCCAGAGAGTGCACTGGCACCACTGGGGATGCACCCCGGAAAGTCCAGAGAGTGCACTGGCACCACTGGGGATGCACTGCAGTGAGTCCAGAGAGTGCACTGGCACCACTGGGGATGCAGTGCAGTGAGTCCAGAGAGTGCACTGGCACCACTGGGGATGCACCCCGGTGAGTCCAGAGAGTGCACTGGCACCACTGGGGATGCACTGCAGTGAGTCCAGGGAGTGCACTGGCACCACTGGGGATGCACTGCAGTGAGTCCAGGGAGTGCACTGCACCACTGGGGATGCACTGCAGTGACTCCAGAGAGTGCACTGGCACCACTGGGGATGCACTGCAGTGACTCCAGATGTTATCCTAGCAACCACATAATCACCAAGTGATTATATGAAGGTGCTTTATTCAGCGCTGGAAGCCGGGGCAGGTGCCCAAATCTGGCTTCAAGTCCCGTTACTTCCCAGCCGTTATTTATACATACAATATTGCGTCAGGTATACATATTCATTACAGGTTGCAACAGCAGCCTCGCTTTTCATTCTAATTAGCTCCCCTCCCCTTTGCACATGCGTGGCGCACTCTGGTGGTCGTCCAGATGAAGTAAGGAGTCTTCCTCTCCGCTAAACTTTTCACCTTTCTTACTCGACGCATGCTCCCTCCGTTTCTTGGTTCTGCTTCAACTCATTTCATCATTTCCAGGCCCTTATCCAAGGTCAGGTTGTACCTGTTCCCTCCCAAGGTTCCCCTTCAATGATTCTTTTGATTGTTCAATGTACTCCCTAAGTATCCAGTATACATAGATTAATTGATAATGTAAGTACATTTGGCAATGCTTAATTATACTGTAGGTCCCATTACCTAAGAGACATTAGTAAAATATCCATTCGATTCTCCCCAACACTAACACAGAGACTGCACTGGCACCACTGGGGATGCACCCCGGCAAGTCCAGAGAGTGCACTGGCACCACTGGGGATGCAGTGCAGTGAGTCCAGAGAGTGCACTGGCACCACTGGGGATGCACTGCAGTGAGTCCAGAGAGTGCACTGGCACCACTGGGGATGCACTGCCGTGAGTCCAGAGAGTGCACTGGCACCACAGGGGATGCACTGCAGTGAGTCCAGAGAGTGCACTGGCACCACTGGGGATGCAGTGCAGTGAGTCAGAGAGTGCACTGGCACCACTGGGGATGCACTGCCGTGAGTCCAGAGAGTGCACTGGCACCACTGGGGATGCAGTGCAGTGAGTAAAGAGAGTGCACTGGCACCACTGGGGATGCAGTGCAGTGAGTGCAGAGAGTGCACTGGCACCACTGGGGATGCAGTGCAATGAGCTCAGAGAGTGCACTGGCACCACTGGGGATGCAGGGCGGTGTGTCCAGAGAGTGCACTGGCACCACTGGGGATGCAGTGCAGTGAGTCCACAGAGTGCACTGGCACCACTGGGGATGCAGTGCAGTGAGTCCAGAGAGTGCACTGGCACCACTGGGGATGCACTGCAGTGAGTCCAGAGAGTGCACTGGCACCACTGGGGATGCACCCCGGTGAGTCCAGAGAGTGCACTGGCACCACTGGGGATGCACCCCGGCAAGTCCAGAGAGTGCACTGTCACCATTGGGGTTGCAGTGCAGTGAGTCCAGAGAGTGCACTGGCACCACTGGGGACGCAGTGCAGTGAGTCCACAGAGGGCACTGGCACCACTGGGGATGCAGTGCAGTGAGTCCAGAGAGTGCATTGGCACCACTGGGGATGCACTGCAGTGACTCCAGAGAGTGCACTGGCACCACTGGGGATGCACTGCAGTGAGTCCAGATGTTAGCCTAGCAACCACATAATCACCAAGTGATTATATGAAGGTGCTTTATTCAGCGCTGGAAGCCGGGGCAGGTGCCCAAATCTGGCTTCAAGTCCCGTTACTTCCCAGCCATTATTTATACATACAATATTGCGTCAGGTATACATATTCATTACAGGTTGCAACAGCAGCCTCGCTTTTCATTCTAATTAGCTCCCCTCCCCTTTGCACATTCGTGGCGCACTCTGGTGGTCGTCCAGGTGGTCGTCCAGATGAAGTAAGGAGTCTTCCTCTCCGCTAAACTTTTCACCTTTCTTACTCGACGCATGCTCCCTCCGCTTCTTGGTTCTGCTTCAACTCATTTCATCATTTCCAGGCCCTTATCCAAGGTCAGGTTGTACCTGTTCCCTCCCAAGGTTCCCCTTCAATGATTCTTTTGATTGTTCAATGTACTCCCTAAGTATCCAGTATACACAGATTAATTGATAATGTAAGTACATTTGGCAATGCTTAATTATACTGTAGGTCCCATTACCTAAGAGACATTAGTAAAACATCCATTCGATTCTCCCCAACACTAACACAGAGACTGCACTGGCACCACTGCGGATGCACCCCGGCAAGTCCAGAGAGTGCACTGGCACCACTGGGGATGCAGTGCAGTGAGTCCAGAGAGTGCACTGGCACCACTGGGGATGCACTGCAGTGAGTCCAGAGAGTGCACTGGCACCACTGGGGATGCACTGCCGTGAGTCCAGAGAGTGCACTGGCACCACTGGGGATGCAGTGCAGTGAGTCATGAGAGTGCAATGGCACCACAGGGGATGCACTGCAGTGAGTCCAGAGAGTGCACTGGCACCTCTGGGGATGCAGTGCAGTGAGTCCAGAGAGTGCACTGGCACCACTGGGGATGCAGTGCAGTGAGTGCAGAGAGTGCACTGGCACCAACTGGAGCTGCACTGCTGTGAGTCCTGAGATTGCACTGGCACCACTGGGGATGCACTGCAGTGAGTCCAGAGATTTCACAGGCACCAATGGGGATGCAGTACAGTGAGTCCAGAGAGTACACTGGCACTACTGGGGATTCAGTTCAGTGAGTCCAGAGAGTGAACTGGCACCATTGGGGAAGTAGTGCAGTGAGTCCAGAGTGCACTGGCACCACTGGGGATGCACCCCGGCAAGTCCAGAGAGTGCACTGTCACCACTGGGGATGCAGTGCAGTGAGTCCAGAGAGTGCACTGGCACCACTGGGGATGCAGTGCAGTGAGTCCAGAGAGTGCACTGGTACCACTGGGGATGCACTGCCGTGAGTTCAGAGAGTGCACTGGCACCACTGGGGATGCACTGCAGTGAGACCAGAGGTTGCAGTGGCACCACTGGGGATGCAGTGCAGTGAGTCCAGAGAGGGCACTGGCACCACTGGGGATGCAGTGCAGTGAGTCCAGAGAGTGCACTGGCACCACTGGCGATGCACCCCGGTGAGTCCAGAGAGTGCACTGGCACCACTGGGGATGCAGCGCAGTGAGTCCAGAGAGTGCAATGGCACCACTGGGGATGCAGTGCAGTGAGTCCAGAGAGTGCACTGGCACCACTGGGGATGCAATGCAGTGAGTGCAGAGAGTGCACTGGTACCACTGGGGATGCAGTGCAGTGAGTCCAGAGAGTGCACTGGCACCACTGGGGATGCACTGCAGTGAGTCCAGAGAGTGCACTGGCACCACTGGGGATGCAGTGCAGTGAGTCCAGAGAGGGCACTGGCACCACTGGCGATGCACCCCCGTGAGTCCAGAGAGTGCACTGGCACCACTGGGGATGCAGCGCAGTGAGTCCAGAGAGTGCACTGGCACCACTGGGGATGCAGTGCAGTGAGTCCAGAGAGTGCACTGGCACCACTGGGGATGCAATGCAGTGAGTCCAGAGAGTTCACTGGCACCACTGGGGATGCACTTCACTGAGTGCAGGGAGTGCACTGGCACCACTGGGGATGCACTGCAGTGACTCCAGATGTTAGCCTAGCAACCACATAATCACCAAGTGATTATATGAAGGTGCTTTATTCAGCGCTGGAAGCCGGGGCAGGTGCCCAAATCTGGCTTCAAGTCCCGTTACTTCCCAGCCGTTATTTATACATACAATATTGCGTCAGGTATACATATTCTTTACAGGTTGCAACAGCAGCCTCGCTTTTCATTCTAATTAGCTCCCCTTCCCTTTGCACATGCATGGCGCACTCTGGTGGTCGTCTAGGTGGTCGTCCAGATGAAGTAAGGAGTCTTCCTCTCCGCTAAACTTTTCACCTTTCTTACTCGACGCATGCTCCCTCCGCTTCTTGGTTCTGCTTCAACTCATTTCATCATTTCCAGGCCCTTATCCAAGGTCAGGTTGTACCTGTTCCCTCCCAAGGTTCCCCTTCAATGACTCTTTTGATTGTTCAATGTACTCCCTAAGTATCCAGTATACATAGATTAATTGATAATGTAAGTACATTTGGCAATGCTTTATTATACTGTAGGTCCCATTAACTAAGAGACATTAGTAAAACATCCATTCGATTCTCCCCAACACTAACACAGAGACTGCACTGGCACCACTGGGGATGCACTGCAGTGACTCCAGAGACTTCACAGGCACCACTGTGGATGCACTGCAGTGAGTCCAGAGAGTGCCCTGGCACCACTGGGAATGCAGTGAGTCCAGACAGTGCACTGGCACCACTGGGGATGCACTGCCGTGAGTCCAGAGAGTGCACTGGCACCACTGGGGATGCACCCCGGCAAGTCCAGAGAGTGCAGTGGCACCACTGGGGATGCAGTGCAGTGAGTCCAGAGAGTGCACTGGCACCACGGGGGATGCAGTGCAGTGAGTCCAGAGAGTGCACTGGCACCACTGGGGATGCACTGCCGTGAGTCCAGAGATTGCACTGGCACCACTGGTGATGCAGTGCAGTGAGTCCAGAGAGTGCACTGGCACCACTGGGGATGCAGTGCAGTGAGTAAAGAGAGTGCACTGGCACCACTGGGGATGCAGTGCAGTGAGTCCAGAGAGTGCACTGGCACCACTGGGGATGGACTGCAGTGAGTCCAGAGAGTGCACTGGCACCACTGGGTATGCAGTGCAGTGAGTCCAGAGAGTGCACTGGCACCAGTGGGGATGCACTGCAGTGAGTAAAGAGAATGCACTGGCACCTTTGGGGTTGCACTGCAGTGAGTCCAGAGAGTGCACTGGCACCACTGGGGATGCAGTGCAGTGAGTCCAGAGAGTGCACTGGCACCACTGGGGATGCACTGCAGTGAGTCCAGAGAGTGCACTGGCACCACTGGGGGTGCAGTGCAGTGAGTCCAGAGAGTGCACTGGTACGATTGGGGATGCACTGCAGTGAGTCCAGAGAGTGCACTGGCACCACTGGGGATGCACTGCAGTGAGTCCAGAGAGTGCACTGGCACCACTGGGGATGCAGTGCAGTGAGTCCAGAGAGTGCACTGGCACCACTGGGGATGCACCCCGGTGAGTCCAGAGAGTGCACTGGCACCACTGGGGATGCACTGCAGTGAGTCCAGGGAGTGCACTGGCACCACTGGGGATGCACTGCAGTGAGTCCAGGGAGTGCACTGGCACCACTGGGGATGCACTGCAGTGAGTCCAGATGTTAGCCTAGCAACCACATAATCACCAAGTGATTATATGAAGGTGCTTTATTCAGCGCTGGAAGCCGGGGCAGGTGCCCAAATCTGGCTTCAAGTCCCGTTACTTCCCAGCCGTTATTTATACATACAATATTGCGTCAGGTATACATATTCATTGCAGGTTGCAACAGCAGCCTCGCTTTTCATTCTAATTAGCTCCCCTGCCCTTTGCACATGCATGGTGCACTCTGGTGGTCATCTAGGTGGTCGTCCAGATGAAGTAAGGAGTCTTCCTCTCCGCTAAACTTTTCACCTTTCTTACTCGACGCATGCTCCCTCCGTTTCTTGGTTCTGCTTCAACTCATTTCATCATTTCCAGGCCCTTATCCAAGGTCAGGTTGTACCTGTTCCCTCCCAAGGTTCCCCTTCAATGACTCTTTTGATTGTTCAATGTACTCCCTAAGTATCCAGTATACATAGATTAATTGATAATGTAAGTACATTTGGCAATGCTTAATTATACTGTAGGTCCCATTACGTAAGAGATATTAGTAAAACATCCATTCGATTCTCCCCAACACTAACACAGAGACTGCACTGGCACCACTGGGGATGCAGTGCAGTGAGTCCAGAGAGGGCACTGGCACCACTGGGGATGGAGTGCCGTGAGTCCAGAGAGTGCATTGGAACCACTGGGGATGTACTGCAATGAGTCCATAGAGTGCACTGGCACCAATGGCAACGCAGAGCAGTTAGTCCAGAGAGTGCCTTGGCACCACAGGGGATGCAGTGCAGTGAGTCCAGAGAGTGCACTAGCACCACTGGGGATGCAGTGCAGTGAGTCCAGAGAGTGCACTGGCACCACTGGGGATGCAGTGCAGTGAGTCCAGAGAGTGCACTGGCACCACTGGGGATGCACTGCAGTGAGTCCAGAGAGTGCAGTGGCACCACTGGGGATGCAGTGCACTGAGTCCAGAGAGTACACTGGCACCACTGGGGATGCAGTGCAGTGAGTCCAGAGTGTGCACTGTCAGCACTGGGGATGCAGTGCAGTGAGTCCAGAGAGTGCACTGGCACCAACTGCAGCTGCACTCCTGTGAGTCCTGAGATTGCACTGGCACCACTGGGGATGCAGTTTAGTGAGTCCAGAGACTTCACAGGCACCACTGGGGATGCAGTACAGTGAGTCCAGAGAGTGCACTGGCACCACTGGGGATTCAGTTCAGTGAGTCCAGAGAGTGAACTGGCACCACTGGGGATGTAGTGCAGTGAGTCCAGAGAGTGCACTGGCACCTCTGGGGATGCACCCCGGTGACTCCAGAGAGTGCACTGGCACCACTGGAGATGCACCCCGGCAAGTCCAGAGAGTGCACTGTCACCACTGGGGATGCAGTGCAGTGAGTCCAGAGAGTGCACTGGCACCACTGGGGATGCAGTGCAGTGAGTCCAGAGAGTGCACTGGTACCACTGGGGATGCACTGCAGTGAGTCCAGAGAGTGCAGTGGCACCACTGGGGATGCACTGCCGTGAGACCAGAGGTTGCAGTGGCACCACTGGGGATGCAGTGCAGTGAGTCCAGAGAGTGCACTGGCACCACTGGGGATGCACCCCGGCAAGTCCAGAGAGTGCACTGGCACCACTTGGAATGCACTGCAGTGAGTCCAGAGAGTGCACTGGCACCACTGGGGATGCACTGCAGTGAGTCCAGAGAGTGCACTGGCACCACTGGGGATGCAATGCAGTGAGTCCAGAGAGTGCACTGGCACCACTGGGGATGCACCCCGGCAAGTCCAGAGAGTGCACTGGCACCACTTGGAATGCAGCGCACTGAGTCCAGAGAGTGCACTGGCACCACTGGGGATGCAGTGCACTGAGTGCAGAGAGTGCACTGGCACCACTGGGGATGCACTGCAGTGAGTCCAGGGAGTGCACTGGCACCACTGGGGATGCACTGCAGTGACTCCAGAGAGTGCACTGGCACCACTGGGGATGCACTGCAGTGAGTCCAGATGTTAGCCTAGCAACCACATAATCACCAAGTGATTATATGAAGGTGCTTTATTCAGCGCTGGAAGCCGGGGCAGGTGCCCAAATCTGGCTTCAAGTCCCGTTACTTCCCAGCCGTTATTTATACATACAATATTGCGTCAGGTATACATATTCATTACAGGTTGCAACAGCAGCCTCGCTTTTCATTCTAATTAGCTCCCCTCCCCTTTGCACATTCGTGGCGCACTCTGGTGGTCGTCCAGGTGGTCGTCCAGATGAAGTAAGGAGTCTTCCTCTCCGCTAAACTTTTCACCTTTCTTACTCGACGCATGCTCCCTCCGCTTCTTGGTTCTGCTTCAACTCATTTCATCATTTCCAGGCCCTTATCCAAGGTCAGGTTGTACCTGTTCCCTCCCAAGGTTCCCCTTCAATGATTCTTTTGATTGTTCAATGTACTCCCTAAGTATCCAGTATACATAGATTAATTGATAATGTAAGTACATTTGGCAATGCTTAATTATACTGTAGGTCCCATTACCTAAGAGACATTAGTAAAACATCCATTCGATTCTCCCCAACACTAACACAGAGACTGCACTGGCACCACTGGGGATGCACCCCGGCAAGTCCAGAGAGTGCACTGGCACCACTGGGGATGCACTGCAGTGAGTCCAGAGAGTGCACTGGCACCACTGGGGATGCAGTGCAGTGAGTCCAGAGAGTGCACTGGCACCACTGGGGATGCACCCCGGCAAGTCCAGAGAGTGCAGTGGCACCACTGGGGATGCAGTGCAGTGAGTCCAGAGAGTGCACTGGCACCACGGGGGATGCAGTGCAGTGAGTCCAGAGAGTGCACTGGCACCACTGGGGATGCACTGCCGTGAGTCCAGAGATTGCACTGGCACCACTGGGGATGCAGTGCAGTGAGTCCAGAGAGTGCACTGGCACCACTGGGGATGCAGTGCAGTGAGTAAAGAGAGTGCACTGGCACCACTGGGGATGCAGTGCAGTGAGTCCAGAGAGTGCACTGGCACCACTGGGGATGGACTGCAGTGAGTCCAGAGAGTGCACTGGCACCACTGGGTATGCAGTGCAGTGAGTCCAGAGAGTGCACTGGCACCAGTGGGGATGCACTTCAGTGAGTAAAGAGAATGCACTGGCACCTTTGGGGTTGCACTGCAGTGAGTCCAGAGAGTGCACTGGCACCACTGGGGATGCAGTGCAGTGAGTCCAGAGAGTGCACTGGCACCACTGGGGATGCACTGCAGTGAGTCCAGAGAGTGCACTGGCACCACTGGGGGTGCAGTGCAGTGAGTCCAGAGAGTGCACTGGTACGATTGGGGATGCACTGCAGTGAGTCCAGAGAGTGCACTGGCACCACTGGGGATGCACTGCAGTGAGTCCAGAGAGTGCACTGGCACCACTGGGGATGCAGTGCAGTGAGTCCAGAGAGTGCACTGGCACCACTGGGGATGCACCCCGGTGAGTCCAGAGAGTGCACTGGCACCACTGGGGATGCACTGCAGTGAGTCCAGGGAGTGCACTGGCACCACTGGGGATGCACTGCAGTGAGTCCAGGGAGTGCACTGGCACCACTGGGGATGCACTGCAGTGAGTCCAGATGTTAGCCTAGCAACCACAGAATCACCAAGTGATTATATGAAGGTGCTTTATTCAGCACTGGAAGCCGGGGCAGGTGCCCAAATCTGGCTTCAAGTCCCGTTACTTCCCAGCCGTTATTTATACATACAATATTGCGTCAGGTATACATATTCATTACAGGTTGCAACAGCAGCCTCGCTTTTCATTCTAATTAGCTCCCCTCCCCTTTGCACATTCGTGGCGCACTCTGGTGGTCGTCCAGGTGGTCGTCCAGATGAAGTAAGGAGTCTTCCTCTCCGCTAAACTTTTCACCTTTCTTACTCGACGCATGCTCCCTCCGCTTCTTGGTTCTGCTTCAACTCATTTCATCATTTCCAGGCCCTTATCCAAGGTCAGGTTGTACCTGTTCCCTCCCAAGGTTCCCCTTCAATGATTCTTTTGATTGTTCAATGTACTCCCTAAGTATCCAGTATACATAGATTAATTGATAATGTAAGTACATTTGGCAATGCTTAATTATACTGTAGGTCCCATTACCTAAGAGACATTAGTAAAACATCCATTCGATTCTCCCCAACACTAACACAGAGACTGCACTGGCACCACTGGGGATGCACCCCGGCAAGTCCAGAGAGTGCACTGGCACCACTGGGGATGCACTGCAGTGAGTCCAGAGAGTGCACTGGCACCACTGGGGATGCAGTGCAGTGAGTCCAGAGAGTGCACTGGCACCACTGGGGATGCACTGCCGTGAGTCCAGAGAGTGCACTGGCACCACTGGGGATGCACTGCAGTGAGTCCAGAGAGTGCAGTAGCACCACTGGGGATGCAGTGCAGTGAGTCCAGAGTGTGCACTGGCACCACTGGGGATGCAGTGCAGTGAGTCCAGAGAGTGCACTGGCACCACTGGGGATGCAGTACAGTGAGTCCAGAGAGTGCACTGGCAACACTGGGGATGCAGTTCAGTGAGTAAAGAGAGTGCACTGGCACCACTGGGGATGCAGTGCAGTGAGTCCAGAGAGTGCACTGGCACCACTGGGGATGCAGTGCAGTGAGTCCAGAGAGTGCACTGGCACCACTGGGGATGCACCCCGGTGAGTCCAGAGAGTGCACTGGCACCACTGGGGATGCACCCCGGCAAGTCCATAGAGTGCACTGTCACCACTGGGGATGCAGTGCAGTGAGTCCAGAGAGTGCACTGGCCCCACTGGGGATGCAGTGCAGTGAGTCCAGAGAGTGCAGTGGCACCACTGGGGATGCAGTGCAGTGAGTCCAAAGAGTGCACTGGCACCATTGGGGATGCACTACAGTGAGTCCAGAGAGTGCACTGGCACCACTGGGGATGCAGTGCAGTGAGTCCAGAGAGTGCACTGGCACCACTGGCGATGCAGTGCAGTGAGTCCAGAGAGTGTACTGGCACCACTGGGGATGCAGTGCAGTGAGTCCAGAGAGTGCACTGGCACCACTGGGGATGCAGTGCAGTGAGTCCAGAGAGTGCACTGGCATCACTGGGGATGCAGTGCGGTGAGTCCAGAGTGCACTGGCACCACTGGGGATGCAGTGCAGTGAGTCCAGAGAGTGCACTGGCACCACTGGGGATGCACCCTGGTGAGTCCAGAGAGTGCACTGGCACCATTGGGGATGCACCCCGGCAAGTCCAGAGAGTGCACTGTCACCACTGGGGATGCAGTGCAGTGAGTCCAGAGAGTGCACTGACACCACTGGGGATGCACTGCAGTGAGTCCAGAGAGTGCACTGGTACCACTGGTTATGCACCCCGGTGAGTCCAGAGAGTGCACTGGCACCACTGGAGATGCACTGCAGTGAGTCCAGAGAGTGCACTGGCACCACTGGGGATGCAGTGCAATGAGTCCAGAGAGTGCACTGGCACCACTGGGGATGCAGTGCAGTGAGACCACAGATTGCAGTGGCACCACTGGGAATGGAGTGCAGCGAGTCCAGAGAGGGCACTGGTACGCTTGGGGATGCAGTGCAGTGAGTCCAGAGAGTGCACTGGCACCACTGGGGATGCAATGCAGTGAGTCCTGAGAGTGCACTGGCACCAATAGGATGCAGCGCAGTGAGTCCAGAGAGTGCACTGGCACCACTGGGGATGCAGTGCAGTGAGTCCAGAGAGTGCCCTGGCACCACTGGGGATGCAGTACAGTGAGTCCAGAGAGTGCAGTGGCACCACTGGGGATGCAGTGCAGTGAGTCCAGAGAGTGCACTGGTACCACTGGGGATGCACTCGGGTGAGTCCAGAGAGTGCACTGGCACCACAGGGGATGCAGTGCAGTGAGTCCAGAGAGTGCACTGGCACCACTGGGGATGCAACCCCGTGAGTCCAGAGAGTGCACTGGCACCACTGGGGATGCACCCCGGCAAGTCCAGAGAGTGCACTCTCTGGACTCACTGCACTGCATCCCCAGTGGTGCCAGTGCACTCTCTGGAGTCACAGCACTGCATCAACAGTGGTGCCTCTGCACTCTCTGGAGTAACTGCACTGCATCCCCAGTGGTGCCAGTGCACTCTCTGGACTCACTGTAGTGCATCCCCAGTGGTGCCAGTGCACTCTCTGGACTCACTGCAGTGCATCCCCAGTAGTGCCAGTGCACTCTCTGGACTCACTGCACTGCATCCCCAGTGGTGCCAGTGCACTCTCTGGAATCACTGCAGTGCATCCCCAGTGGTGCCAGTGCACTCTCTGCTCTCACCGCACTGCATCCCCAGTGGTGCCAGTGCACTCTCTGGACTCACTGCACTGCATCCCCAGTGGTGCCACTGCACTCTCTGGACTCACTGTACTGCATCCCCAGTGGTGCCAGGGCACTCTCCGGACTCACTGCAGTGCATCCGCAGTGGTGCCAGTGCACTCCTTCGAGTCACTGCAGTGCATCCCCAGTGGTGCCAGTGCACTCTCGGGACTCACTGCAGTGCATCCCCAGTGCTGCCAGTGCACTCTCTGGACTCACTGCAGTGCATACCCAGTGGTGCCAGTGCACTCTCTGGACTCACTGCACTGCATCCCCAGTGGTGCCAGTGCACTCTCCGGAATCACTGCACTGCATCCCCAGTGGTGTCAGTGCACTCTCTGGACTCACTGCATTGCATCCCCAGTGGTGCCAGTGCACTCTCTGCACTCACTGCACTGCATCCCCAGTGGTGCCAGTGCACTCTCTGGAGTCACTGCACTGCATCCCCAGTGGTGCCTGTGCAGTCTCTGGACTCACTACAGTTCATCCCCAGTGGAGCCAGTGCACTCTCTGGACTCACTGCACTGCATCCCCAGTGGTGCCAGTGCACTCTCTGGACTCACTGCACTCCATCCCCACTGGTGCCAGTCCACTCTCTGGACTCAATGCACTGCATCCCCAGTGGTGCCAGTGGACTCTCTGCACTCATGCACTGCATACCCAGTGGTGCCAGTGCACTCTTTGGACTCACTGCACTGCATGAACAGTGGTGCCAGTGCACTCTCTGGACTCACTGCACTGCATCCCCAGTGGTGCCAGTGTAGTCTCTGGACTCACTGTAGTGCATCCCCAGTCGTGCCAGTGCAATCTCAGGACTCACTGCAGTGCAGCTCCAGTTGGTGCCAGTGCAGTCTCTGGACTCACTGCACTGCATCCCCAGTGGTGCCAGTGCACTCTCTGGACTCACTGCAGTGCATCCCCAGTCGTGCCAGTGCACTCTCTGGAGTCACTGCAGTGTATCCCCAGTGGTGCCAGTGCACTTTCTGGAGTCACTGCAGTGCATCCCCTGTTGTGCCAGTGCACTCTCTGGACTCACTGCACTGCATCGCCAGTGGTGCCAGTGCACTCTCTGGACTCACTGCACTGCATCACCAGTGGTGCCAGTGCACTCTCTGGACTCAGTGCACTGCATCCCCAGTGGTGCCAGTGCACTCTCTGGACTCACTGCACTGCATCCCCAGTGGTGCCAGTGCACTCTCTGGAGTCACAGCACTGCATCAACAGTGGTGCCTGTGCACTCTCTGGAGTCACTGCACTGCAACCCCAGTGGTGCCAGTGCACTCTCTGGACTCACTGCAGTGCATCCCCAGTGGTGCCAGTGCACTCTCTGGACTCACTGCACTGCATCCCCAGTGGTGCCAGTGCACTCTCTGGAGTCACTGCACTGCATCCCCAGTGGTGCCAGTGCACTCTCTGGACACACTGCACTGCATCCCCAATCGTACCAGTGCACTCTCTGGACTCACTGCACTGCATCACCATTGGTGCCAGGGCACTCTCAGGACTCACTGCAGTGCATCCGCAGTGGTGCCAGTGCACTCTTTCAAGTCACTGCAGTGCATCCCCAGTGGTGCCAGTGCACTCTCTGGACTCACTGCAGTGCATCCCCAGTGGTGCCAGTGCACTCTCTGGACTCACTGCAGTGCATCCCCAGTGCTGCCAGTGCACTCTCTGGACTCACTGCAGTGCATCCCCAGTGGTGCCAGTGCACTCTCTGGACTCACAGCACTGCATCCCCAGTGGTGCCAGTGCACTCTCTGGAGTCACAGCACTGCATCAACAGTGGTGCCTCTGCACTCTCTGGAGTCACTGCACTGCATCCCCAGTGCTGACAGTGCACTCTCTGGACTCACTGCAGTGCATCCCCAGTGGTGCCAGTGCACTCTCTGGACTCACTGCAGTGCATCCCCAGTGGTGTCAGTGCACTCTCTGGACTCACTGCAGTGCATCCCAAGTGCTGCCAGTGCACTCTCTGGACTCACTGAACTGCATCCCCAGTGGTGCCAGTGCACTCTCTGGACTCACTGCACTGCATCCCCAGTGGTGCCAGGGCACTCTCTGGACTCACTGCAGTGCATCCCCAGTGGTGCCAGTGCACTCTCTGCCCTCACTGCAGTGCATCCCCAGTGGTGCCAGTGCACTCTCTGCACTCACTGCAGTGCATCCCCAGTGGTGCCAGTGCAATCTCTGGGCTCACTGCACTGCATCCCCAGTGGTGCCAGGGCACTCTCTGCACTCACTGAACTGCATCCCCAGTGGTGCCAGTGCACTCTCTGGACTCACTGCACTGCATCCCCAGTGGTGCCAGTGCACTCTCTGGAGTCGCAGCACTGCATCAACAGTGGTGCCTCTGCACTCTCTGGAGTCACTGCACTGCATCCCCAGTGCTGCCAGTGCACTCTCTGGACTCACTGCACTGCATCCCCAGTGGTGCCAGTGCACTCTCTGGACTCACTGCACTGCATCACCAGTGGTGCCAGTGCACTCTCTGGACTCACTGCACTGCATCCCCAGTGGTGCCAGTGCACTCTCTGGACTCACTGCACTTCATCCCCAGTGGTGCCAGTGCACTCTCTGGACTCACTGCATTGCATCCCCTGTGGTTCCAGTGCACTCTCTGGAGTCACTGCACTGCATCCCCAGTGGTGCCACTGCACTCTCTGGACTCACTGCACTGCATCACCATTGGTGCCAGGGCACTCTCCGGACTCACTGCAGTGCATCCGCAGTGGTGCCAGTGCACTCTTTCGAGTCACTGCACTGCATCCGCAGTGGTGCCAGTGCACTCTATGGACTCACTGCACTGCATCCCCAGTGGTGCCAGTGCACTCTCTGCACTCACTGCACTGCATCCCCAGTGTTCCCAGAGCACTCTCTGGACTCACTGCAGTGCATCCCCAGTGGTGCCAGTGCACGCTCTGGACTCACTGCAGTGCATCCCCAGTGGTGCCAGTGCACTCTCTGGACTCACTGCACTGCATCCCCAGTGGTGCCACTGCACTCTCTGGACTCACTGCACTGCATCACCATTGGTGCCAGGGCACTCTCCGGACTCACTGCAGTGCATCCGCAGTGGTGCCAGTGCACTCTTTCGAGTCACTGCACTGCATCCCCATTAGTGCCAGTGCATTCTCTGGACTCATTGCAGTGCATCCCCAGTGGTGCCAGTGCACTCTCTGGACTCACTGCACTGCATCCCCAGTGCTGACAGTGCACTCTCTGGACTCACTGCACTGCATCCCCAGTGCTGACAGTGCACTCTCTGGACTCACTGCAGTGCATCCCCAGTGGTGCCAGTGCACTCTCTGGACTCACTGCACTGCATCCCCAGTGGTGCCAGTGCACTCTCCGGACTCACTGTACTGCATCCCCAGTGGTGCCAGTGCACTCTCTGGACTCACTGCAGTGCATCCCCAGTGGTGCCAGTGCACTCTCTGGACTCACTGCACTGCATCCCCAGTGGTGCCAGTGCACTCTCTGCACTCACTGCACTGCATCCCCGGTGTTCCCAGAGCACTCTCTGGACTCACCGACGTGCATCCCCAGTGGTGCCAGTGCACTCTCTGGACTCACCGCACTGCATCCCCAGTGGTGCCAGTGCACTCTCTGGACTCACTGCAGTGCAGCCCCTGAGGTGCCAGTGTACTCTCTGGACTCACTGCACTGCATCCCCAGTGGTGACAGTGCACTCTCTGGAATCACTGCAGTGCATCCCCTGTGGTGCCATTGCACTCTCTGGACTCACTGCACGCCATCCCCAGTGGTGCCTGTGCAGTCTCTTGAGTCACTGCATTGCATCCCCAGTGGAGCCAGTGCACTCTATGGACTAACTGCACTGCATACCCAGTGGTGCCAGTGCACTCTCTGGACTCACTGCACTGCATCCCCAGTGGTGCCAGTGCACTCTCTGGACTCACTGCACTGCATCCCCAGTGGTTCCAGTGCACTCTCTGGATCACTGCACTGCATCACCATTGGTGCCAGGGCACTCTCCGGACTCACTGCAGTGCATCCCCAGTGGTGCCAGTGCACTCTTTCGAGTCACTGCACTGCATCCCCAGTGGTGCCAGTGCATTCTCTGGACTCACTGCAGTGCATCCCCATTGGTGCCAGTGCAGTCTCTGGAGTCACTGCAGTGCATCCCCAGTGGTGCCAGTGCACTCTCTGGACTCACTGCACTGCATCCCCAGTGCTGACAGTGCACTCTCTGGACTCACTGCACTGCATCCCCAGTGGTGCCAGTGCACTCTCTGGACTCACTGCACTGCATCCCCTTTTGCGCCAGTGCACTCTCTGGACTCACTGCACTGCATCCCCAGTGGTGCCAGTGCACTCTCTGGAGTCACTGCACTGCATCCCCAGTGGTGCCAGTGCACTCTCTGGACTCACTGCAGTGCATCCCCAGTGGTGCCAGTGCACTCTCTGGACTCACTGCACTGCATCCCCAGTGCTGACAGTGCACTCTCTGGACTCACTGCAGTGCATCCCCAGTGGTGCCAGTGCACTCTCTGGAGTCACTGCGCTGCATCCTCAGTGGTGCCAGTGCCCTCTGTGGACTCACTGCACTACATCCCCTGTGGGGCCAGTGCACTCTCTGGACTCACTGCAGTGCATCCCCAGTGGTGCGAGTGCACTCTCTGGACTCACCAGGGTGCATCCCCAGTGGTGCCAGTGCACTCTCTGGACTCACCGGGGTGCATCCCCAGTGGTGCTGGTGCACTCTCTGGACTCACTGCAGTGCATCCCCAGTGGTGCCAGTGCACTCTGTGGACTCACTGCACTGCATCCCCAGTGTTGCTAGTGCACTCTCTGGAGTCACTGCACTGCATCCCCAGTGGTGCCAGTGCACTCTCTGGACTCACTGCACTGCATCCCCAGTGGTGCCAGTGCACTCTCTGGACTCACTGCAGTGCATCCGCAGTGGCGCCAGTGCACTCTCTGGACTCACTACACTGCATCCCATTGGTGATAGTGCACTCTCTGGACTCACTGCACTGCATCCCCAGTGGTGCCAGTGCACTCTCTGGACTCACTGCACTGCATCCCCAGTTGTGCCAGTGCACTCTCTGGACTCACTGCAGTGCATCCCCAGTGGTGCCAGTGCACTCTCTGGACTCACTGCAGTGCTTCCGCACTGGTGCCAGTGCACTCTCTACACTCACTGCACTGCATCAACAGTGGTGCCTCTGCACTCTCTGGAGTCACTGCACTGCATCCCCAGTGGTGCCAGTGCACTCTCTGGACTCACTGTACTGCATCCCCAGTGGTGCCAGTGCACTCTCTGGACTCACTGCAGTGCATCCCCAGTGGTGCCAGTGCACTCTCTGAGCTCACTGCAGTGCATCCCCAGTGGTGCCAGTGCACTCTCTGGACTCACTGCACTGCATCCCCAGTGGTGCCAGTGCACTCTCTGGACTCACTGCACTGCATCAACAGTGGTGCCAGTGCACTCTCTGCACTCACTGCACTGCATCCCCAGTGGTGCCAGTGTAGTCTCTGGACTCACAGCAGTGCATCCCCAGTGGTGCCAGTGCAACTACTGGACTCACTGCAGTGTAGCTCAGTGGTGCCAGAGCACTCTCTGGACTCACTGCACTGCATCCCCAGTGGTGCCAGTGCACTCTCTGGACTCACTGCACTGCATCCCCAGTGGTGCCAGTGCACTCTCTGGACTCACTGCAGTGTATCGCCATTGGAGCCGGTGCACTCTCTGGACTCACTAAACTGTATCCCCAGTGGTGCCAGAGAACTCTCTGGTCTCACTGCAGTGCATCCCCAGTGGTGCCAGTGCACTCTCTGGACTCACTACATCCCCAGTGGTGCCAGGGCACTCTCTGGACTCACAGCACTGCATCCCCATTGGTGCCAGTGCACTCTCTGGACTCACTGCACTAAAACCCCAGTGGTGCCAGTGCAGTCTCTGGACTCACTGCACTGCATCCCCAGTGTTGCCAGTGGACTCTCTGGACTCACCGGGGTGCATCCCCAGTGGTGCCAGTGCACTCTCTGGACTCACTGCACTGCATCCCCTGTGGTGCCAGTAAACTCTCTGGACTCACTGCAGTGCATCCCCAGTGGTGCCAGTGTACTCTCTGGACTCACTGCACTGCATCACCAGCGGTGCCAGTGCACTCTCTGGACTCACTGCAGTGCATCCCCAGTGGTGCCAGTGCACTTTCTGGAGTCACTGCAGTGCATCCCCTGTTGTGCCAGTGCACTCTCTGCACTCACTGCACTGCATCCCCAGAAGTACCAGTGCACTCTCTGCACTCACTGCACTGCATCCCCAGTGGTTCCATTGCACTCTCTGGACTCACTGCATTGGATCCCCAGTGGTGTCAGTGCACTCTCTGGACTCAGAGCAGTGCATCCCCAGTGGTGCCAGTGCACTCTCTGGACTCACTGCAGTGCTTCCCCACTGGTGCCAGTGCACTCTCTGGACTCACTGCAGTGCATCCCTAGTGGTGCCAGTGCACTCTCTGGAGTCACTGCTCTGCATCCCCAGTGGTGCCAGTGCACTCTCAGGACTCACTGCACTGCATTCCCAGTGGTGCCAGTGCACTCTCTGGACTCGCTGCACTGCATCCCCAGTGGTGCCAGTGCACTCCCTGGACCCACTGCAGTGCATCCCCACTGGTGCCAGTGCACTCTCTGGACTCAGTGCACTGCATCCCCAATGGTGCCAGTGCACTCTCTGTAGTCACTGCACTGCGTCCCCAGTGGTGCCAGTGCACTCTCTGGACTCACTGCAGTGTATCCCCTGTGGTGCCAGTGCACTCTGTGGACTCACTGCACTGCATCCTAGTGGTGCCAGTGCACTCTCTGGACTCACTGCACTACATCCCCAGTGGTGACAGTGCACTCTCTGGACTCAACTGCACTGCATCCCCAGTGCTGCCAGTGCACTCTCTGGACTCACTGCACTGCATCCCCAGTGGTGCCAGTGCACTCTCTGGACTCACTGCAGTGCATCCCCAGTGGTGCCAGTGCACTCTCTGGACTCACTGCACTTCATCCCCAGTGGTGCCAGTGCACTCTCTGGACTCACTGCATTGCATCCCCAGTGGTGCCAGTGCACTCTCTGGACTCACTGCAGTGCATCCCCAGTGGTGTCACTGCACTCTCTGGCCTCACTGCACTGCATCACCATTGGTGCCAGGGCACTCTCCGGACTCACTGCAGTGCATCCGCAGTGGTGCCAGTGCACTCTTTCGAGTCACTGCAGTGCATCCCCAGTGGTGCCAGTGCACTCTCTGGACTCACTGCACTGTATCCCCAGTGGTGCCAGTGCACTCTCTGGACTCACTGCAGTGCATCCCCAGTGGTGCCAGTGCACTCTCTGGACTCACTGCAGTGCATCCCCAGTGGTGCCAGTGCACTCTCTGGACTCACTGCAGTGCAGCCCCTGAGGTGCCAGTGCACTCTCTGTACTCACTGCAGTGCATTCCCAGTGGTGCCAGTGCACTCTCTGGACTCACTGCACTTCATCCCCAGTGGTGCCAGTGCACTCTCTGGACTCACTGCATTGCATCCCCTGTGGTTCCAGTGCACTCTCTGGACTCACTGCACTGCATCCCCAGTGGTGCCACTGCACTCTCTGGACTCACTGCACTGCATCACCATTGGTGCCAGGGCACTCTCCGGACTCACTGCAGTGCATCCGCAGTGGTGCCAGTGCACTCTTTCGAGTCACTGCAGTGCATCCCCAGTGGTGCCAGTGCACTCTATGGACTCACTGCACTGCATCCCCAGTGGTGCCAGTGCACTCTCTGCACTCACTGCACTGCATCCCCAGTGTTCCCAGAGCACTCTCTGGACTCACTGAAGTGCATCCCCAGTGGTGCCAGTGCACTCTCTGGACTCACTGCAGTGCATCCCCAGTGGTGCCAGTGCACTCTCTGGACTCACTGCACTGCATCCCCAGTGGTGCCAGTGCACTCTCTGGACTCACTGCACTGCATCACCATTGGTGCCAGGGCACTCTCCGGACTCACTGCAGTGCATCCGCAGTGGTGCCAGTGCACTCTTTCGAGTCACTGCACTGCATCCCCATTTGTGCCAGTGCATTCTCTGGACTCATTGCAGTGCATCCCCAGTGGTGCCAGTGCACTCTCTGGACTCACTGCACTGCATCCCCAGTGCTGACAGTGCACTCTCTGGACTCACTGCACTGCATCCCCAGTGCTGACAGTGCACTCTCTGGACTCACTGCACTGCATCCCCAGTGGTGCCAGTGCACTCTCTGCACTCACTGCACTGCATCCCCAGTGTTCCCAGAGCACTCTCTGGACTCACTGCAGTGCATCCCCAGTGGTGCCAGTGCACTCTCTGGACTCACTGCAGTGCATCCCCAGTGGTGCCAGTGCACTCTCTGGACTCACTGCACTGCATCCCCAGTGGTGCCAGTGTACTCTCTGGACTCACTGCACTGCATCACCATTGGTGCCAGGGCACTCTCCGGACTCACTGCAGTGCATCCGCAGTGGTGCCAGTGCACTCTTTCGAGTCACTGCACTGCATCCCCATTAGTGCCAGTGCATTCTCTGGACTCATTGCAGTGCATCCCCAGTGGTGCCAGTGCACTCTCTGGACTCACTGCACTGCATCCCCAGTGCTGACAGTGCACTCTCTGGACTCACTGCACTGCATCCCCAGTGCTGACAATGCACTCTCTGGACTCACTGCAGTGCATCCCCAGTGGTGCCAGTGCACTCTCTGGACTCACTGCATTGCATCCCCAGTGGTGCCAGTGCACTCTCCGGACTCACTGCACTGCATCCCCAGTGGTGCCAGTGCACTCTCTGGACGCACTGCAGTGCATCCCCAGTGGTGCCAGTGCACTCTCTGCACTCACTGCACTGCATCCCCAGTGGTGCCAGTGCACTCTCTGCACTCACTGCACTGCATCCCCGGTGTTCCCAGAGAACTCTCTGGAATCACCGAGGTGCATCCCCAGTGGTGCCAGTGCACTCTCTGGACTCACCGCACTGCATCCCCAGTGGTGCCAGTGCACTCTCTGGACTCACTGCAGTGCATCCCCTGTGGTGCCATTGCACTCTCTGGACTCACTGCACTCCATCCCCAATGGTGCCTGTGCACTCTCTTGAGTCACTGCACTGCATCCCCAGTGGAGCCAGTGCACGCTATGGACTAACTGCAGTGCATCCCCAGTGGTGCCAGTGCACTCTCTGGACTCACTGCACTGCATCCCCAGTGGTGCCAGTGCACTCTCTGGACTCACTGCACTGCATCCCCAGTGGTTCCAGTGCACTCTCTGGATCACTGCACTGCATCACCATTGGTGCGAGGGCACTCTCCGGACTCACTGCAGTGCATCCCCAGTGGTGCCAGTGCACTCTTTCGAGGCACTGCACTGCATCCCCAGTGGTGCCAGTGCATTCTCTGGACTCACTGCAGTGCATCCCCATTGGTGCCAGTGCAGTCTCTGGAGTCACTGCACTGCATCAACAGTGGTGCCACTGCACTCTCTGGACTCACTGCACTGCATCCCCAGTGCTGACAGTGCACTCTCTGGACTCACTGCACTGCATCCCCAGTGGTGCCAGTGCACTCTCTGGACTCACTGCACTGCATCCCCTTTTGCGCCAGTGCACTCTCTGGACTCACTGCAATGCATCCCCAGTGGTGCCAGTGCACTCTCTGGAGTCACTGCACTGCATCCCCAGTGGTGCCAGTGCACTCTCTGCACTCACTGCACTGCATCCCCAGTGTTCCCAGAGCACTCTCTGGACTCACTGCAGTGCATCCCCAGTGGTGCCAGTGCACTCTCTGGACTCACTGCAGTGCATCCCGAGTGGTGCCAGTGCACTCTCTGGACTCACTGCACTGCATCCCCAGTGGTGCCAGTGCACTCTCTGGACTCACTGCACTGCATCACCATTGGTACCAGGGCACTCTCCGGACTCACTGCAGTGCATCCGCAGTGGTGCCAGTGCACTCTTTCGAGTCACTGCACTGCATCCCCATTAGTGCCAGTGCATTCTCTGGACTCATTGCAGTGCATCCCCAGTGGTGCCAGTGCACTCTCTGGACTCACTGCACTGCATCCCCAGTGCTGACAGTGCACTCTCTGGACTCACTGCACTGCATCCCCAGTGCTGACAGTGCACTCTCTGGACGCACTGCACTCTCTGGACTCACTGCAGTGCATCCCCAGTGGTGCCAGTGCACTCTCTGGACTCACTGCACTGCATCCCCAGTGGTGCCAGTGCACTCTCCGGACTCACTGCACTGCATCCCCAGTGGTGCCAGTGCACTCTCTGGACGCACTGCAGTGCATCCCCAGTGGTGCCAGTGCACTCTCTGCACTCACTGCACTGCATCCCCAGTGGTGCCAGTGCACTCTCTGCACTCACTGCACTGCATCCCAGGTGTTCCCAGAGAACTCTCTGGACTCACCGAGGTGCATCCCCAGTGGTGCCAGTGCACTCTCTGGACTCACCGCACTGCATCCCCAGTGGTGCCAGTGCACTCTCTGGACTCACTGCAGTGCATCCCCTGTGGTGCCATTGCACTCTCTGGACTCACTGCACTCCATCCCCAATGGTGCCTGTGCACTCTCTTGAGTCACTGCAGTGCATCCCCAGTGGTGCCAGTGCACTCTCTGGACTCACTGCACTGCATCCCCAGTGGTGCCAGTGCACTCTCTGGACTCACTGCACTGCATCCCCAGTGGTTCCAGTGCACTCTCTGGATCACTGCACTGCATCACCATTGGTGCCAGGGCACTCTCCGGACTCACTGCAGTGCATCCCCAGTGGTGCCAGTGCACTCTTTCGAGTCACTGCACTGCATCCCCAGTGGTGCCAGTGCATTCTCTGGACTCACTGCAGTGCATCCCCATTGGTGCCAGTGCAGTCTCTGGAGTCACTGCACTGCATCAACAGTGGTGCCACTGCACTCTCTGGACTCACTGCACTGCATCCCCAGTGCTGACAGTGCACTCTCTGGACTCACTGAACTGCATCCCCAGTGGTGCCAGTGCACTCTCTGGACTCACTGCACTGCATCCCCTTTTGCGCCAGTGCACTCTCTGGACTCACTGCAATGCATCCCCAGTGGTGCCAGTGCACTCTCTGGAGTCACTGCACTGCATCCCCAGTGGTGCCAGTGCACTCTCTGGACTCACTGCACTGCATCCCCAGTGGTGCCAGTGCACTCTCTGGACTCACTGCACTGCATCCCCAGTGCTGACAGTGCACTCTCTGTAGTCACTGCGCTGCATCCCCAGTGGTTCCAGGGCACTCTCTCGACTCACTGCACTGCAACTCCAGTGGTGCCAGTACACTCTCTGGACTCACTGCACTGCATCTCCAGTGGTGCCAGTGCACTCTCTGGAGTCACTGCGCTGCATCCCCAGTGGTGCCAGTGCCCTCTGTGGACTCACTGCACTACAACCCCTGTGGGGCCAGTGCACTCTCTGGACTCACTGCAGTGCATCCCCAGTGGTGCGAGCGCACTCTCTGGACTCACCGGGGTGCATCCCCAGTGGTGGCAGTGCACTCTCTGGACTCACCGGGGTGCATCCCCAGTGGTGCCAGTGCACTCTCTGGACTCACTGCACTGCATCCCCAGTGGTGCCAGTGCACTCTGTGGACTCACTGCAGTGCATCCCCAGTGTTGCTAGTGTACTCTCTGGAGTCACTGCACTGCATCCCCAGTGGTGCCAGTGCACTCTCTGGACTCACTGCACTGCAAATCCAGTGGGGCCAGTGCACTCTCTGGACTCACTGCAGTGCATCCCCAGTGGTGCGAGTGCACTCTCTGGACTCACCGGGGTGCATCCCCAGTGGTGCCAGTGCACTCTCTGGACTCACCGGGGTGCATCCCCAGTGGTGCCAGTGAACTCTCTGGACTCACTGCAGTGCATCCCCAGTGGTGCCAGTGCACTCTCTGGACTCACTGCAGTGCATCCCCAGTGGCGCCAGTGCACTCTCTGGACTCACTGCACTGCATCCCATTGGTGATAGTGCACTCTCTGGACTCACTGCACTGCATCCCCAGTGGTGCCAGTGCACTCTCTGGACTCACTGCACTGCATCCCCAGTGGTGCCAGTGCACTCTCTGGACTCACTGCAGTGCATCCCCAGTGGTGCCAGTGCACTCTCTGGACTCACTGCAGTGCTTCCGCACTGGTGCCAGTGCACTCTCTGCACTCACTGCACTGCATCAACAGTGGTGCCTCTGCACTCTCTGGAGTCACTGCACTGCATCCCCAGTGGTGCCAGTGCACTCTCTGGACTCACTGTAGTGCATCCCCAGTGGTGCCAGTGCACTCTCTGGACTCACTGCAGTGCATCCCCAGTGGTGCCAGTGCACTCTCTGGACTCACTGCAGTGCATCCCTTGTGGTGCCTTTGCACTCTCTGTGGTGCCCCCAGTGGTGCCAGTGCACTCTCTGGACTCACTGCACTGCATCCCCAGTGGTGCCAGTGCACTCTCTGGACTCAGTGTACTGCATCCCCAATGGTGCCACTGCACTCTCTGGACTCACTGCAGTGCATCCCCAGTGGTGCCAGTGCACTCTCTGGACTCACTGCACTGCATCCCCAGTGGTGCCAGTGCACTCTCAGGACTCACTGCACTGCATCCCCAGTGGTGCCAGTGCACTCTCTGGACTCACTGCACTGCATCCCCAGTGGTGCCAGTGCACTCTCTGGACTCAGTGCACTGCATCAACAGTGGTGCCAGTGCACTCTCTGCACTCACTGCACTGCATCCCCAGTGATGCCAGTGTAGTCTCTGGACTCACAGCAGTGCATCCCCAGTGGTGCCAGTGCAACTACTGGACTCACTGCAGTGTAGCTCAGTGGTGCCAGAGCACTCTCTGGACTCACTGCACTGCATCCCCAGTGGTGCGAGTGCACTCTCTGGACTCACTGCACTGCATCCCCAGTGGTGCCAGTGCACTCCCTGGACTCACTGCAGTGTATCGCCATTGGAGCCGGTGCACTCTCTGGACTCACTAAACTGTATCCCCAGTGGTGCCAGAGAACTCTCTGGTCTCACTGCAGTGCATCCCCAGTGGTGCCAGTGCACTCTCTGGACTCACTGCATCCCCAGTGGTGCCAGTGCACTCTCTGGACTCACAGCACTGCATCCCCAGTGGTGCCAGTGCACTCTCTGGACTCACTGCACTAAAACCCCACTGGTGCCAGTGCAGTCTCTGGACTCACTGCACTGCATCCCCAGTGGTGCCAGTGCACTCTCTGGACTCACAGGTGTGCATCACCAGTGGTGCCAGTGCACTCTCTGGACTCACTGCACTGCATCCCCTGTGGTGCCAGTACACTCTCTGGACTCACTGCAGTGCATCCCCAGTGGTGCCAGTGCACTTTCTGGAGTCACTGCAGTGCATCCTCTGTTGTGCCAGTGCACTCTCTGCACTCACTGCACTGCATCCCCAGAAGTGCCAGTGCACTCTCTGGACTCACTGCACTGCATCCCCAGTGGTTCCATTGCACTCTCTGGACTCACTGCATTGGATCCCCAGTGGTGTCAGTGCACTCTCTGGACTCAGTGCAGTGCATCCCCAGTGGTGCCAGTGCACTCTCTGGACTCACTGCAGTGCTTCCCCACTGGTGCCAGTGCACTCTCTGGACTCACTGCAGTGCATCCCCAGTGGTGCCAGTGCACTCTCTGGAGTCACTGCACTGCTTCCCCACTGGTGCCAGTGCACTCTCTGGACTCACTGCACTGCAAAACCAGTGGTGCCAGTGCACTCTCTGGACTCACTGCACTGCATCCCCAGTGGTGCCAGTGCACTCTCTGGAGTCACTGCGCTGCATCCCCAGTGGTGCCAGTGCCCTCTGTGGACTCACTGCACTACAACCCCTGTGGGGCCAGTGCACTCTCTGGACTCACTGCAGTGCATCCCCAGTGGTGCGAGTGCACATTCTGGACTCACCGGGGTGCATCCCCATTGGTGCCAGTGCACTCTCTGGACTCACCGGGGTGCATCCCCAGTGGTGCCAGTGCACTCTCTGGACTCACTGCAGTGCTTCCGCACTGGTGCCAGTGCACTCTCTGCACTCACTGCACTGCATCAACAGTGGTGCCTCTGCACTCTCTGGAGTCACTGCACTGCATCCCCAGTGGTGCCAGTGCACTCTCTGGACTCACTGCTCTGCATCCCCAGTGGTGCCAGTGCACTCTCTGGACTCACTGCACTGCATCCCCAGTGGTGCCAGTGCACTCTCTGGACTCACTGCAGTGCATCCCTTGTGGTGCCTTTGCACTCTCTGGACTCACTGCAGTGCATCCCCAGTGGTGCCAGTGCACTCTCTGCACTCACTGCACTGCATCCCCAGTGGTGCCAGTGCACTCTCTGGACTCAGTGTATTGCATCCCCAATGGTGCCACTGCACTCTCTGGACTCACTGCAGTGCATCCCCAGTGGTGCCAGTGCACTCTCTGGACTCACTGCACTGCATCCCCAGTGGTGCCAGTGCACTCTCTGAGCTCACTGCAGTGCATCCCCAGTGGTGCCAGTGCACTCTCTGGACTCACTGCACTGCATCCCCAGTGGTGCCAGTGCACTCTCTGGACTCACTGCACTGCATCCCCAGTGGTGCCAGTGCACTCTCTGCACTCACTGCACTGCATCCCCAGTGGTGCCAGTGTAGTCTCTGGACTCACAGCAGTGCATCCCCAGTGGTGCCAGTGCAACTACTGGACTCACTGCAGTGTAGCTCAGTGGTGCCAGAGCACTCTCTGGACTCACTGCACTGCATCCCCAGTGGTGCGAGTGCACTCTCTGGACTCACTGCACTGCATCCCCAGTGGTGCCAGTGCACTCTCTGAGCTCACTGCAGTGTATCGCCATTGGAGCCTGTGCACTCTCTGGACTCACTAAACTGTATCCCCGGTGGTGCCAGAGAACTCTCTGGTCTCACTGCAGTGCATCCCCAGTGGTGCCAGTGCACTCTCTGGACTCACTGCATCCCCAGTGGTGCCAGGGCACTCTCTGGACTCACAGCACTGCATCCCCAGTGGTGCCAGTGCACTCTCTGGACTCACTGCACTAAAACCCCAGTGGTGCCAGTGCAGTCTCTGGACTCACTGCACTGCATCCCCAGTGGTGCCAGTGCACTCTCTGGACTCACAGGGGTGCATCCCCATGGGTGCCAGTGCAGTCTCTGGAGTCACTGCAGTGCATCCCCAGTGGTGCCAGTGCACTCTCTGGACTCACTGCACTGCATCCCCAGTGCTGACAGTGCACTCTCTGGACTCACTGCACTGCATCCCCAGTGGTGCCAGTGTACTCTCTGGACTCAGTGCACTGCATCCCCAGTGGTGCCACTGCACTCTCTGGAGTCACTGCAGTGCATCCCCAGTGGTGCCAGTGCACTCTCTGGACTCACTGCACTGCATCCCCAGTGGTGCCAGTGCACTCTCTGGACTCACTGCTCTGCATCCCCTGTGGTGCCAGTACACCCTCTGGACTCACTGCAGTGCATCCCCAGTGGTGCCAGTGCACTTTCTGGAGTCACTGCAGTGCATCCCCTTTTGTGCCAGTGCACTCTCTGCACTCACTGCACTGCATCCCCAGAAGTGCCAGTGCACTCTCTGGACTCACTGCACTGCATCCCCAGTGGTTCCATTGCACTCTCTGGACTCACTGCATTGGATCCCCAGTGGTGTCAGTGCACTCTCTGGACTCACTGCACTGCATCCCCAGTGGTGCCAGTGCACTCTCTGGACTCACTGCAGTGCATCCGCAGTGGTGCCAGTGCACTCTCTGGACTCACTGCACTGCATCCCCAGTAGTGCCAGTGCACTCTGTGGACTCACTGCGCTGCATCCCCAGTGGTGCCAGTGCACTCTCTGGACTCACTGCACTGCATCCCCAGTGGTGCCAGTGCACTCTCTGCACTCACTGCAGTGCATCCCCAGTGGTGCCAGTGCACTATCTGGACTCATTGCAGTGCATCCCCAGTGGTGCCAGTGCACTCTCTGAGTCACTGCACTGCATTCCCAGTGGTGCCAGTGCACTCTCTGGACTCACTGCAGTGCATCCCCAGTGGTGCCAGTGCACTCTCTGGACTCACTGCAGTGCATCCCCAGTGGTGCCAGTGCACTCTCTGGACTCACTGCACTGCATCCCCAGTGGTGCCAGTGCACTCTCTGGACTCTCTGCACTGCATCCCCAGTGGTGCCAGTGCACTCTCTGGACTCACTGCACTGCATCCCCTGTGGTGCCAGTACACTCTCTGGACTCACTGCAGTGCATCCCCAGTGGTGCCAGTGCACTTTCTGGAGTCACTGCAGTGCATCCTCTGTTGTGCCAGTGCACTCTCTGCACTCACTGCACTGCATCCCCAGAAGTGCCAGTGCACTCTCTGGACTCACTGCACTGCATCCCCAGTGGTTCCATTGCACTCTCTGGACTCACTGCATTGGATCCCCAGTGGTGTCAGTGCACTCTCTGGACTCAGTGCAGTGCATCCCCAGTGGTGCCAGTGCACTCTCTGGACTCACTGCAGTGCTTCCCCACTGGTGCCAGTGCACTCTCTGGACTCACTGCAGTGCATCCCCAGTGGTGCCAGTGCACTCTCTGGAGTCACTGCACTGCTTCCCCACTGGTGCCAGTGCACTCTCTGGACTCACTGCACTGCAAAACCAGTGGTGCCAGTGCACTCTCTGGACTCACTGCACTGCATCCCCAGTGGTGCCAGTGCACTCTCTGGAGTCACTGCGCTGCATCCCCAGTGGTGCCAGTGCCCTCTGTGGACTCACTGCACTACAACCCCTGTGGGGCCAGTGCACTCTCTGGACTCACTGCAGTGCATCCCCAGTGGTGCGAGTGCACTCTCTGGACTCACCGGGGTGCATCCCCAGTTGTGCCAGTGCACTCTCTGGACTCAATGCAGTGCTTCCGCACTGGTGCCAGTGCACTCTCTGCACTCACTGCACTGCATCAACAGTGGTGCCTCTGCACTCTCTGGAGTCACTGCACTGCATCCCCAGTGGTGCCAGTGCACTCTCTGGACTCACTGCAGTGCATCCCCAGTGGTGCCAGTGCACTCTCTGGACTCACTGCACTGCATCCCCAGTGGTGCCAGTGCACTCTCTGGACTCACTGCAGTGCATCCCTTGTGGTGCCTTTGCACTCTCTGGACTCACTGCAGTGCATCCCCAGTGGTGCCAGTGCTCTCTCTGCACTCACTGCACTGCATCCCCAGTGGTGCCAGTGCACTCTCTGGACTCAGTGTACTGCATCCCCAATGGTGCCACTGCACTCTCTGGACTCACTGCAGTGCATCCCCAGTGGTGCCAGTGCACTCTCTGGACTCACTGCACTGCATCCCCAGTGGTGCCAGTGCACTCTCTGAGCTCACTGCAGTGCATCCCCAGTGGTGCCAGTGCACTCACTGGACTCACTGCACTGCATCCCCAGTGGTGCCAGTGCACTCTCTGGACTCACTGCACTGCATCCCCAGTGGTGCCAGTGCACTCTCTGCACTCACTGCACTGCATCCCCAGTGGTGCCAGTGTAGTCTCTGGACTCACAGCAGTGCATCCCCAGTGGTGCCAGTGCAACTACTGGACTCACTGCAGTGTAGCTCAGTGGTGCCAGAGCACTCTCTGGACTCACTGCACTGCATCCCCAGTGGTGCGAGTGCACTCTCTGGACTCACTGCACTGCATCCCCAGTGGTGCCAGTGCACTCTCTGAGCTCACTGCAGTGTATCGCCATTGGAGCCTGTGCACTCTCTGGACTCACTAAACTGTATCCCCGGTGGTGCCAGAGAACTCTCTGGTCTCACTGCACTGCATCCCCAGTGGTGCCAGTGCACTCTCTGGACTCACTGCATCCCCAGTGGTGCCAGGGCACTCTCTGGACTCACAGCACTGCATCCCCAGTGGTGCCAGTGCACTCTCTGGACTCACTGCACTAAAACCCCAGTGGTGCCAGTGCAGTCTCTGGACTCACTGCACTGCATCCCCAGTGGTGCCAGTGCACTCTCTGGACTCACAGGGGTGCATCCCCATTGGTGCCAGTGCAGTCTCTGGAGTCACTGCAGTGCATCCCCAGTGGTGCCAGTGCACTCTCTGGACTCACTGCACTGCATCCCCAGTGCTGACAGTGCACTCTCTGGACTCACTGCACTGCATCCCCAGTGGTGCCAGTGTACTCTCTGGACTCAGTGCACTGCATCCCCAGTGGTGCCACTGCACTCTCTGGAGTCACTGCACTGCATCCCCAGTGGTGCCAGTGCACTCTCTGGACTCACTGCACTGCATCCCCAGTGGTGCCAGTGCACTCTCTGGACTCACTGCTCTGCATCCCCTGTGGTGCCAGTACACCCTCTGGACTCACTGCAGTGCATCCCCAGTGGTGCCAGTGTACTCTCTGGACTCACTGCACTGCATCACCAGCGGTGCCAGTGCACTCTCTGGACTCACTGCAGTGCATCCCCAGTGGTGCCAGTGCACTTTCTGGAGTCACTGCAGTGCATCCCCTTTTGTGCCAGTGCACTCTCTGCACTCACTGCACTGCATCCCCAGAAGTGCCAGTGCACTCTCTGGACTCACTGCACTGCATCCCCAGTGGTGCCAGTGCACTCTCTGGACTCACTGCATTGGATCCCCAGTGGTGTCAGTGCACTCTCTGGACTCACTGCACTGCATCCCCAGTGGTGCCAGTGCACTCTCTGGACTCACTGCAGTGCATCCGCAGTGGTGCCAGTGCACTCTCTGGACTCACTGCACTGCATCCCCAGTAGTGCCAGTGCACTCTGTGGACTCACTGCGCTGCATCCCCAGTGGTGCCAGTGCACTCTCTGGACTCACTGCACTGCATCCCCAGTGGTGCCAGTGCACTCTCTGCACTCACTGCAGTGCATCCCCAGTGGTGCCAGTGCACTATCTGGACTCATTGCAGTGCATCCCCAGTGGTGCCAGTGCACACTCTGAGTCACTGCACTGCATTCCCAGTGGTGCCAGTGCACTCTCTGGACTCACTGCAGTGCATCCCCAGTGGTGCCAGTGCACTCTCTGGACTCACTGCACTGCAACCCCAGTGGTGCCAGTGCACTCTCTGGACTCACCGCACTGCATCCCCAGTGGTGCCAGTGCACTCTCCGGAATCACTGCACTGCATCCCCAGTGGTGTCAGTGCACTCTCTGGACTCACTGCAGTGCATCCCCAGTGGTGCCCGTGCACTCTCTGGACTCACTGCAGTGCATCCCCAGTGGTGCCAGTGCACTCTCTGGACTCACTGCATTGCATCCCCAGTGGTGCCAGTGCACTCTCTGGACTCACTGCAGTGCATCCGCAGTGGTGCCAGTGCACTCTCTGGACTCACTGCACTGCATCCCCAGTGGTGCCTGTGCAGTCTCTGGACTCACTACAGTTCATCCCCAGTGGAGCCAGTGCACTCTCTGGACTCACTGAACTGCATCCCCAGTGGTGCCAGTGCACTCTCTGGACTCACTGCACTCAATTCCCACTGGTGCCAGTCCACTCTCTGGACTCACTGCACTGCATCCCCAGTGGTGCCAGTGGACTCTCCGCACTCATGCACTGCATACCCAGTGGTGCCAGTGCACTCTTTGGACTCACTGCACTGCATGAACAGTGGTGCCAGTGCACTCTCTGGACTCACTGCACTGCATCCCCAGTGGTGCCAGTGTAGCCTCTGGACTCACTGTAGTGCATCCCCAGTGGTGCCAGTGCAATCTCAGGACTCACTGCAGTGCAGCTCCAGTTGGTGCCAGTGCAGTCTCTGGACTCACTACACTGCATCAACAGTGGTGCCAGTGCACTCTCTGGACTCACTGCAGTGCATCCCCAGTGGTGCCTGTGCACTCTCTAGAGTCACTGCAGTGTATACACAGTGGTGCCAGTGCACTCTCTGGACTCACTGAACTGCATCCCCAGTGGTGCCAGAGTACTCTCTGGACTCACTGCAGTGCATCCCCAGTGGTGCCAGTGCATTCTCTGGACTCATTGCAGTGCATCCCCAGTGGTGCCAGTGCACTCTCTGGACTCACTGCAGTGCATCCCCAGTGGTGCCAGTGCACTCTCTGGACTCACTGCACTGCATCCCCAGTGGTGCCACTGCACTCTCTGGACTCACTGCACTGCATCACCATTGGTGCCAGGGCACTCTCCGGACTCACGGCAGTGCATCCGCAGTGGTGCCAGTGCACTCTTTCGAGTCACTGCAGTTCATCCCCAGTGGTGCCAGTGCACTCTCTGGACTCACTGCAGTGCATCCCCAGTGGTGCCAGTGCACTCTCTGGACTCACTGCAGTGCATCCCCAGTGCTGCCAGTGCACTCTCTGGACTCACTGCAGTGCATCCCCAGTGGTGCCAGTGCACTCTCTGGACTCACAGCACTGCATCCCCAGTGGTGCCAGTGCACTCTCTGCACTCACAGCACTGCATCAACAGTGGTGCCTCTGCACTCTCTGGAGTCACTGCACTGCATCCCCAGTGGTGCCAGTGCACTCTCTGGACTC
Source organism: Anser cygnoides (assembly GCF_040182565.1). NCBI lineage: Eukaryota > Metazoa > Chordata > Aves > Anseriformes > Anatidae > Anser > Anser cygnoides. The sequence goes on along the minus strand of NW_027103076.1, from coordinate 102,568 downwards.
ACTGCACTGCATACCCGGTGGTGCCACTGCACTCTCTGGACTCACTGCACTGCATCACCATTGGTGCCAGGGCACTCTCCGGACTCACTGCAGTGCATCCGCAGTGGTGCCAGTGCACTCTTTCGAGTCACTGCAGTTATCCCCAGTGGTGCCAGTACACTCTCTGGACTCACTGCAGTGCATCCCCAGTGGTGCCAGTGCACTCTCTGGACTCACTGCAGTGCATCCCCAGTGCTGCCAGTGCACTCTCTGGACTCACTGCACTTCAACCCCAGTGGTGCCAGTGCACTCTCTGGACTCACAGCACTGCATCCCCAGTGGTGCCAGTGCACTCTCTGGAGTCACAGCACTGCATCCCCAGTGGTGCCTCTGCACTCTCTGGAGTCACTGCACTGCATCCCCAGTGGTGCCAGTGCACTCTCTGGACTCACTGCAGTGCATCCCCAGTGGTGCCAGTGCACTCTCTGGACTCACTGCAGTGCATTCCCAGTGGTGCCAGTGCACTCTCTGGACTCACTGCAGTGCATCCCAAGTGCTGCCAGTGCACTCTCTGGACTCACTGCAGTGCACCCCCACTGGTGCCAGTGCACTCTCCGGAATCACTGCAGTGCATCCCCAGTGGTGCCAGTGCACTCTCTGGACTCACTGCACTGCATCCCCAGTGGTGCCAGTGCACTCTCTGGACTCACTGCATTGCATCCCCAGTGGTGCCAGTGCACTCTCTGGACTCACTGCACTGCATCCCCAGTGTTGCCAGGGCACTCTCTGGACTCACTGCAGTGCATCCCCAGTGGTGCCAGTGCACTCTCTGCCCTCACTGCAGTGCATACCGAGTGGTGCCTGTGCAATCTCTGGGCTCACCGGGGTGCATCCCCAGTGGTGCCAGTGCACTCTTTCAAGTCACTGCAGTGCATCCCCAGTGGTGCCAGTGCACTCTCTGGACTCACTGCACTGCATCCCCAGTGGTGCCAGTGCACTCTCTGGAATCACTGCAGTGCATCCCCAGTGGTGCCAGTGCACTCTCTGGACTCACTGCACTGCATCCCCAGTGGTGCCAGTGCACTCTCTGGACTCACTGCATTGCATCCGCAGTGGTGCCAGTGCACTCTCTGGACTCACTGCACTGCATCCCCAGTGGTGCCACTGCACTCTCTGGACTCACTGCACTGCATCACCATTGGTGCCAGTGCACTCTCCGGACTCACTGCAGTGCATCCGCAGTGGTGCCAGTGCACTCTTTTGAGTCACTGCAGTGCATCCCCAGTGGTGCCAGTGCACTCTCTGGACTCACTGCAGTGCATCCCCAGTGGTGCCAGTGCACTCTCTGCACTCACTGCACTGCATCACCAGTGGTGCCAGTGCACTCTCTGGACTCACTGCAGTGCATCCCCAGTGGTGCCAGTGCACTCTCTGGACTCACTGCACTGCATCCCCAGTGGTGCCAGTGCACTCTCTGCCCTCACTGCAGTGCATCCCCAGTGGTGCCAGTGCAATCTCTGGGCTCACCGGGGTGCATCCCCAGTGGTGCCAGTGCACTCTTTCAAGTCACTGCAGTGCATCCCCAGTGGTGCCAGTGCACTCTCTGGACTCACTGAACTGCATCCCCAGTGGTGCCAGTGCACTCTCTGGACTCACTGCACTGCATCCCCAGTGGTGCCAGTGCACTCTCTGGACTCACTGCACTTCATCCCCAGTGGTGCCAGTGCACTCTCTGGACTCACTGCATTGCATCCCCAGTGGTGCCAGTGCACTCTCTGGACTCACTGCACTGCATCCCCAGTGGTGCCAGTGCACTCTCTGGACTCACTGCACTGCATCACCATTGGTGCCAGGGCACTCTCCGGACTCACTGCAGTGCATCCGCAGTGGTGCCAGTGCACTCTTTCGAGTCACTGCAGTGCATCCCCAGTGGTGCCAGTGCACTCTCTGGACTCACTGCACTGCATCCCCAGTGGTGCCAGTGCACTCTCTGCACTCACTGCACTGCATCCCCAGTGTTCCCAGAGCACTCTCTGGACTCACTGCAGTGCATCCCCAGTGGTGCCAGTGCACTCTCTGGACTCACTGCACTGCATCCCCAGTGGTGCCAGTGCACTCTCTGGACTCACTGCACTGCATCCCCAGTGGTGCCACTGCACTCTCTGGACTCACTGCACTGCATCACCATTGGTGCCAGGGCACTCTCCGGACTCACTGCAGTGCATCCGCAGTGGTGCCAGTGCACTCTTTTGAGTCACTGCAGTGCATCCCCAGTGGTGCCAGTGCACTCTCTGGACTCACTGCAGTGCATCCCCAGTGGTGCCAGTGCACTCTCTGCACTCACTGCACTGCATCACCAGTGGTGCCAGTGCACTCTCTGGACTCACTGCAGTGCATCCCCAGTGGTGCCAGTGCACTCTCTGGACTCACTGCACTGCATCCCCAGTGGTGCCAGTGCACTCTCTGCCCTCACTGCAGTGCATCCCCAGTGGTGCCAGTGCAATCTCTGGGCTCACCGGGGTTCATCCCCAGTGGTGCCAGTGCACTCTTTCAAGTCACTGCAGTGCATCCCCAGTGGTGCCAGTGCACTCTCTGGACTCACTGAACTGCATCCCCAGTGGTGCCAGTGCACTCTCTGGACTCACTGCACTGCATCCCCAGTGGTGCCAGTGCACTCTCTGGACTCACTGCACTTCATCCCCAGTGGTGCCAGTGCACTCTCTGGACTCACTGCAGTGCATCCCCAGTGGTGCCAGTGCACTCTCTGGACTCACTGCACTGCATCCCCAGTGGTGCCAGTGCACTCTATGGACTCACTGCACTGCATCACCATTGGTGCCAGGGCACTCTCCGGACTCACTGCAGTGCATCCGCAGTGGTGCCAGTGCACTCTTTCGAGTCACTGCAGTGCATCCCCAGTGGTGCCAGTGCACTCTCTGGACTCACTGCACTGCATCCCCAGTGGTGCCAGTGCACTCTCTGCACTCACTGCACTGCATCCCCAGTGTTCCCAGAGCACTCTCTGGACTCACTGCAGTGCATCCCCAGTGGTGCCAGTGCACTCTCTGGACTCACTGCAGTGCATCCCCAGTGGTGCCAGTGCACTCTCTGGACTCACTGCACTGCATCCCCAGTGGTGCCACTGCACTCTCTGGACTCACTGCACTGCATCACCATTGGTGCCAGGGCACTCTCCGGACTCACTGCAGTGCATCCGCAGTGGTGCCAGTGCACTCTTTCGAGTCACTGCACTGCATCCCCATTAGTGCCAGTGCATTCTCTGGACTCATTGCAGTGCATCCCCAGTGGTGCCAGTGCACTCTCTGGACTCACTGCACTGCATCCCTAGTGGTGCCAGTGCACTCTCTGGACTCACTGCACTGCATCCCCAGTGCTGACAGTGCACTCTCTTGACTCACTGCACTGCATCCCCAGTGCTGACAGTGCACTCTCTGGACTCACTGCAGTGCATCCCCAGTGGTGCCAGTGCACTCTCTGGACTCACTGCACTGCATCCCCAGTGGTGCCAGTGCACTCTCCGGACTCACTGCACTGCATCCCCAGTGGTGCCAGTGCACTCTCTGGACTCACTGCAGTGCATCCCCAGTCGTGCCAGTGCACTCTCTGCACTCACTGCACTGCATCCCCAGTGGTGCCAGTGCACTCTCTGCACTCACTGCACTGCATCCCCGGTGTCCCAGAGCGCTCTCTGGACTCACCGAGGTGCATTCACAGTGGTGCCAGTGCACTCTCTGGACTCACCGCACTGCATCACCAGTGGTGCCAGTGCACTCTCTGGACTCACTGCAGTGCAGCTCCTGAGGTGCCAGTGTACTCTCTGGATCACTGCACTGCATCACCATTGGTGCCAGGGCACTCTCCGGACTCACTGCAGTGCATCCCCAGTGGTGCCAGTGCACTCTTTCGAGTCACTGCACTGCATCCCCAGTGGTGCCAGTGCATTCTCTGGACTCACTGAAGTGCATCCCCATTGGTGCCAGTGCAGTCTCTGGAGTCACTGCAGTGCATCCCCAGTGGTGCCAGTGCACTCTCTGGACTCACTGCACTGCATCCCCAGTGCTGACAGTGCACTCTCTGGACTCACTGCACTGCATCCCCAGTGGTGCCAGTGCACTCTCTGCACTCACTGCAGTGCATCTCCTTTTGCGCCAGTGCACTCTCTGGACTCACTGCACTGCATCCCCAGTGGTGCCAGTGCACTCTCTGGAGTCACTGCACTGCATCCCCAGTGGTGCCAGTGTACTCTCTGGACTCACTGCACTGCATCCCCAGTGGAGACAGTGCACTCTCTGTAGTCACTGCGCTGCATCCCCAGTGGTTCCAGGGCACTCTCTCGACTCACTGCACTGCAATTCCAGTGGTGCCAGTGCACTCTCTGAACTCACTGCACTGCATCCCCAGTGGTGCCAGTGCACTCTCTGGAGTCACTGCGCTGCATCCCCAGTGGTGCCAGTGCCCTCTGTGGACTCACTGCACTACATCCCCTGTGGGGCCAGTGCACTCTCTGGACTCACTGCAGTGCATCCCCAGTGGTGCGAGTGCACTCTCTGGACTCACCGGGGTGCATCCCCAGTGGTGCCAGTGCACTCTCTGGACTCACCGGGGTGCATCCCCAGTGGTGCCAGTGCACTCTCTGGAGTCACTGCAGTGCATCCCCAGTGGTGCCAGTGCACTCTCTGGACTCACTGCAGTGCATCCCCAGTGTTGCCAGTGCACTCTCTGGAGTCACTGCACTGCATCCCCAGTGGTGCCAGTGCACTCTCTGGACTCACTGCACTGCATCCCCAGTGGTGCCAGTGCACTCTCTGGACTCACTGCACTCCATCCCCACTGGTGCCAGTCCACTCTCTGGACTCACTGCAGTGCATCCCCAGTGGTGCCAGTGGACTCTCCGCACTCATGCACTGCATACCCAGTGGTGCCAGTGCACTCTTTGGACTCACTGCACTGCATGAACAGTGGTGCCAGTGCACTCTCTGGACTCACTGCACTGCATCCCCAGTGGTGCCAGTGTAGCCTCTGGACTCACTTCAGTGCATCCCCAGTGGTGCCAGTGCAATCTCAGGACTCACTGCAGTGCAGCTCCAGTTGGTGCCAGTGCAGTCTCTGGAGTCACTGCACTGCATCCCCAGTGGTGCCAGTGCACTCTCTGGACTCACTGCAGTGCATCCCCAGTGGTGCCTGTGCACTCTCTGGAGTCACTGCAGTGTATCCCCAGTGGTGCCAGTGCACTCTCTGGAGTCACTGCAGTGTATCCCCAGTGGTGCCAGAGCACTCTCTGGACTCACTGCAGTGCATCCCCAGTGGTGCCTGTGCACTCTCTGGAGTCACTGCAGTGTATCCCCAGTGGTGCCAGTGCACTCTCTGGACTCACTGCAGTGCATCCCCAGTGGTGCCAGTGCACTCTCTGGACTCACTGCACTGCATCCCCAGTGGTGCCACTGCACTCTCTGGACTCACTGCACTGCATCACCATTGGTGCCAGGGCACTCTCCGGACTCACTGCAGTGCATCCGCAGTGGTGCCAGTGCACTCTTTCGAGTCACTGCAGTTCATCCCCAGTGGTGCCAGTGCACTCTCTGGACTCACTGCAGTGCATCCCCAGTGGTGCCAGTGCACTCTCTGGACTCACTGCAGTGCATCCCCAGTGCTGCCAGTGCACTCTCTGGACTCACTGCAGTGCATCCCCAGTGGTGCCAGTGCACTCTCTGGACTCACAGCACTGCATCCCCAGTGGTGCCAGTGCACTCTCTGGAGTCACAGCACTGCATCAACAGTGGTGCCTCTGCACTCTCTGGAGTCACTGCACTGCATCCCCAGTGGTGCCAGTGCACTCTCTGGACTCACTGCACTGCATACCCAGTGGTGCCACTGCACTCTCTGGACTCACTGCTCTGCATCACCATTGGTGCCAGGGCACTCTCCAGACTCACTGCAGTGCATCCGCAGTGGTGCCAGTGCACTCTTTCGAATCACTGCAGTTCATCCCCAGTGGTGCCAGTACACTCTCTGGACTCACTGCAGTGCATCCCCAGTGGTGCCAGTGCACTCTCTGGACTCACTGCAGTGCATCCCCAGTGCTGCCAGTGCACTCTCTGGACTCACTGCACTTCAACCCCAGTGGTGCCAGTGCACTCTCTGGACTCACAGCACTGCATCCCCAGTGGTGCCAGTGCACTCTCTGGAGTCACAGCACTGCATCAACAGTGGTGCCTCTGCACTCTCTGGAGTCACTGCACTGCATCCCCAGTGGTGCCAGTGCACTCTCTGGACTCACTGCAGTGCATCCCCAGTGGTGCCAGTGCACTCTCTGGACTCACTGCAGTGCATCCCCAGTGGTGCCAGTGCACTCTCTGGACTCACTGCAGTGCATCCCAAGTGCTGCCAGTGCACTCTCTGGACTCACTGCAGTGCACCCCCACTGGTGCCAGTGCACTCTCCGGAATCACTGCAGTGCATCCCCAGTGGTGCCAGTGCACTCTCTGGACTCACTGCACTGCATCCCCAGTGGTGCCAGTGCACTCTCTGGACTCACTGCACTGCATCCCCAGTGGTGCCAGGGCACTCTCTGGACTCACTGTAGTGCATCCCCAGTGGTGCCAGTGCACTCTCTGCCCTCACTGCAGTGCATCCCCAGTGGTGCCAGTGCAATCTCTGGGCTCACCAGGGTGCATCCCCAGTGGTGCCAGTGCACTCTTTCAAGTCACTGCAGTGCATCCCCAGTGGTGCCAGTGCACTCTCTGGACTCACTGCACTGCATCCCCAGTGGTGCCAGTGCACTCTCTGGAATCACTGCAGTGCATCCCCAGTGGTGCCAGTGCACTCTCTGGACTCACTGCACTGCATCCCCAGTGGTGCCAGTGCACTCTCTGGAATCACTGCATTGCATCCGCAGTGGTGCCAGTGCACTCTCTGGACTCACTGCACTGCATCCCCAGTGGTGCCACTGCACTCTCTGGACTCACTGCACTGCATCACCATTGGTGCCAGTGCACTCTCCGGACTCACTGCAGTGCATCCGCAGTGGTGCCAGTGCACTCTTTCGAGTCACTGCAGTGCATCCCCAGTGGTGCCAGTGCACTCTCTGGACTCACTGCAGTGCATCCCCAGTGGTGCCAGTGCACTCTCCGGACTCACTGCACTGCATCCCCAGTGGTGCCAGTGCACTCTCTGGACTCACTGCAGTGCATCCCCAGTCGTGCCAGTGCACTCTCTGCACTCACTGCACTGCATCCCCAGTGGTGCCAGTGCACTCTCTGCTCTCACTGCACTGCATCCCCGGTGTCCCAGAGCACTCTCTGGACTCACCGAGGTGCATCCCCAGTGGTGCCAGTGCACTCTCTGGACTCACCGCACTGCATCACCAGTGGTGCCAGTGCACTCTCTGGACTCACTGCAGTGCAGCCCCTGAGGTGCCAGTGTACTCTCTGGATCACTGCACTGCATCACCATTGGTGCCAGGGCACTCTCCGTACTCACTGCAGTGCATCCCCAGTGGTGCCAGTGCACTCTTTCGAGTCACTGCACTGCATCCCCAGTGGTGCCAGTGCATTCTCTGGACTCACTGCAGTGCATCCCCATTGGTGCCAGTGCAGTCTCTGGAGTCACTGCAGTGCATCCCCAGTGGTGCCAGTGCACTCTCTGGACTCACTGCACTGCATCCCCAGTGCTGACAGTGCACTCTCTGGACTCACTGCACTGCATCCCCAGTGGTGCCAGTGCACTCTCTGGACTCACTGCAGTGCATCTCCTTTTGCGCCAGTGCACTCTCTGGACTCACTGCACTGCATCCCCAGTGGTGCCAGTGCACTCTCTGGAGTCACTGCACTGCATCCCCAGTGGTGCCAGTGTACTCTCTGGACTCACTGCACTGCATGCCCAGTGGAGACAGTGCACTCTCTATAGTCACTGCGCTGCATCCCCAGTGGTTCCAGGGCACTCTCTCGACTCACTGCACTGCAACTCCAGTGGTGCCAGTGCACTCTCTGAACTCACTGCACTGCATCCCCAGTGGTGCCAGTGCACTCTCTGGAGTCACTGCGCTGCATCCCCAGTGGTGCCAGTGCCCTCTGTGGACTCACTGCACTACATCCCCTGTGGGGCCAGTGCACTCTCTGGACTCACTGCAGTGCATCCCCAGTGGTGCGAGTGCACTCTCTGGACTCACCGGGGTGCATCCCCAGTGGTGCCAGTGCACTCTCTGGACTCACCGGGGTGCATCCCCAGTGGTGCCAGTGCACTCTCTGGAGTCACTGCAGTGCATCCCCAGTGGTGCCAGTGCACTCTCTGGACTCACTGCACTGCATCCCCAGTGGTGCCAGTGCACTCTCTGGAATCACTGCAGTGCATCCCCAGTGGTGCCAGTGCACTCTCTGGACTCACTGCACTGCATCCCCAGTGGTGCCAGTGCACTCTCTGGACTCACTGCAGTGCATCCCCAGTGGCGCCAGTGCACTCTCTGGACTTACTGCACTGCATCCCATTGGTGCTAGTGTACTCTCTGGACTCACTGCACTGCATCCGCAGTGGTGCCAGTGCACTCTCTGGACTCACTGCACTGCATCCCCAGTGGTGCCAGTGCACTCTCTGGACTCACAGCAGTGCATCCCCAGTGGTGCCAGAGCACTCTCTGGACTCACTGCAGTGCTTCCGCACTGGTGCCAGTGCACTCTCTGCACTCACTGCACTGCATCAACAGTGTTGCCTCTGCACTCTCTGGAGTCACTGCACTGCATCCCCAGTGGTGCCAGTGCACTCTCTGGACTCACTGTAGTGCATCCCCAGTGGTGCCAGTGCACTCTCTGGACTCACTGCACTGCGTCCCCAGTGGTGCCAGTGCACTCTCTGGACTCACTGCAGTGCATCCCCAGTGGTGCCTTTGCACTCTCAGGACTCACTGCACTGCATCCCCAGTGGTGCCAGTGCACTCTCTGGACTCACTGCACTGCATCCCCAGTGGTGCCAGTGCACTCTCTGGACTCAGTGCACTGCATCCCCAATGGTGCCACTGCACTCTCTGGACTCACTGCAGTGCATCCCCAGTGGTGCCAGTGCACTCTCTGGACTCACTGCACTGCATCCCCAGTGGTGCCAGTGCACTCTCTGAGCTCACTGCACTGCATCCCCAGTGGTGCCAGTGCACTCTCTGAGCTCACTGCAGTGCATCCCCAGTGGTGCCAGTGCACTCTCTGGACTCACTGCACTGCATCCCCAGTGGTGCCAGTGCACTCTCTGGACTCACTGCACTGCATCCCCAGTGGTGCCAGTGCACTCTCTGAGCTCACTGCAGTGCATCCCCAGTGGTGCCAGTGCACTCTCTGGACTCACTGCACTGCATCCCCAGTGGTGCCAGTGCACTCTCTGGACTCACTGCACTGCATCCCCAGTGGTGCCAGTGCACTGTCTGGACTCACTGCAGTGTATCGCCATTGGAGCCGGTGCACTCTCTGGACTCATTAAACTGCATCCCCAGTGGTGCCAGAGAAATCTCTGGTCTCACTGCAGTGCATCCCCAGTGGTGCCAGTGCACTCTCTGGACTCACTGCATCCCCAGTGGTGCCAGGGCACTCTCTGGACTCACAGCACTGCATCCCCATTGGTGCCAGTGCACTCTCTGGACTCACTGCACTAAAACCCCAGTGGTGCCAGTGCACTCTCTGGACTCACCGGGGTGCATCCCCAGTGGTGCCAGTGCACTCTCTGGACTCACTGCACTGCATCCCCTGTGGTGCCAGTACACTCTCTGGACTCACTGCAGTGCATCCCCAGGGGTGACAGTGTACTCTCTGGACTCACTGCACTGCATCACCAGCGGTGCCAGTGCACTCTCTGGACTCACTGCACTGCATCCCCAGTGGTGCCAGTGCACTTTCTGGAGTCACTGCAGTGCATCCCCTGTTGTGCCAGTGCACTCTCTGCACTCAGTGCACTGCATCCCCAGAAGTGCCAGTGCACTCACTGGACTCACTGCACTGCATCCCCAGAGGTTCCATTGCACTCTCTGGACTCACTGCATTGGATCCCCAGTGGTGTCAGTGCACTCTCTGGACTCAGTGCAGTGCATCCCCAGTGGTGCCAGTGCACTCTCGGGACTCACTGCAGTGCTTCCCCACTGGTGCCAGTGCACTCTCTGGACTCACTGCACTGCATCCCCAGTGGTGCCAGTGCACTCTCTGCACTCACTGCAGTGCATCACCAGTGGTGCCAGTGCACTCTCTGGAGTCACTGCACTGCATCCCCAGTGGAGCCAGTGCACTCTCTGGACTCACTGCACTGCATTCCCAGTGGTGCCAGTGCACTCTATGGACTCACTGCACTGCATCCCCAGTGGTGCCAGTGCACTCTCTGGACCCACTGCAGTGCATCCCCACTGGTGCCAGTGCACTCTCTGGACTCACTGCACTGCATCCCCAATGGTGCCAGTGCACTCTCTGTAGTCACTGCACTGCGTCCCCAGTGGTGCCAGTGCACTCTCTGGACTCACTGCAGTGTATCCCCTGTGGTGCCAGTGCACTCTGTGGACTCACTGCACTGCATCCCAGTGGTGCCAGTGCACTCTCTGGACTCACTGCACTGCATCCCCAGTGGTGTCACTGCACTCACTGGACTCACTGCACTGCATCACCATTGGTGCCAGGGCACTCTCCAGACTCACTGCAGTGCATCCGCAGTGGTGCCAGTGCACTCTTTCGAGTCACTGCAGTGCATCCCCAGTGGTGCCAGTGCACTCTCTGGACTCACTGCACTGCATCCCCAGTGGTGCCAGTGCACTCTCTGGAATCACTGCAGTGCATCCCCAGTGGTGCCAGTGCACTCTCTGGACTCACTGCATTGCATCCCCAGTGGTGCCAGTGCACTCTCTGGACTCACTGCACTGCATCCCCAGTGGTGCCACTGCACTCTCTGGACTCATTGCACTGCATCACCATTGGTGCCAGTGGACTCTCCGGACTCACTGCAGTGCATCCGCAGTGGTGCCAGTGCACTCTTTTGAGTCACTGCAGTGCATCCCCAGTGGTGCCAGTGCACTCTCTGGACTCACTGCAGTGCATCCCCAGTGGTGCCAGTGCACTCTCTGTACTCACTGCACTGCATCACCAGTGGTGCCAGTGCACTCTCTGGACTCACTGCAGTGCATCCCCAGTGGTGCCAGTGCACTCTCTGGACTCACTGCACTGCATCCCCAGTGCTGCCAGTGCACTCTCTGGACTCACTGCAGTGCATCCCCAGTGGTGCCAGTGCACTCTCTGGACTCACTGCAGTGCATCCCCAGTGGTGCCAGTGCACTCTCTGGACTCACTGCAGTGAATCCCCAGTGGTGCCAGTGCACTCTCTGGACTCACTGCACTTCATCCCCAGTGGTGCCAGTGCACTCTCTGGACTCACTGCATTGCATCCCCAGTGGTGCCAGTGCACTCTCTGGACTCACGGCACGGCATCCCCAGTGGTGCCACTGCACTCTCTGGACTCACTGCACTGCATCACCATTGGTGCCAGGGCACTCTCCGGACTCACTGCAGTGCATCCGCAGTGGTGCCAGTGCACTCTCTGGACTCACTGCACTGCATCCCCAGTGGTGCCAGTGCACTCTCTGGACTCACAGCAGTGCATCCCCAGTGGTGCCAGAGCACTCTCTGGACTCACTGCAGTGCTTCCGCACTGGTGCCAGTGCACTCTCTGCACTCACTGCACTGCATCAACAGTGTTGCCTCTGCACTCTCTGGAGTCACTGCACTGCATCCCCAGTGGTGCCAGTGCACTCTCTGGACTCACTGTAGTGCATCCCCAGTGGTGCCAGTGCACTCTCTGGACTCACTGCACTGCGTCCCCAGTGGTGCCAGTGCACTCTCTGGACTCACTGCAGTGCATCCCTTGTGGTGCCTTTGCACTCTCAGGACTCACTGCACTGCATCCCCAATGGTGCCACTGCACTCTCTGGACTCACTGCAGTGCTTCCGCATTGGTGCCAGAGCACTCTCTGGACTCACTGCAGTGCTTCCGCAGTGGTGCCAGTGCACTCTCTGGACTCACTGCACTGCATCCCCAGTGGTGCCAGTGCACTCTCTGGACTCACTGCACTGCATCCCCAGTGGTGCCAGTGCACTCTCTGGACTCACTGTAGTGCATCCCCAGTGGTGCCAGTGCACTCTCTGGACTCACTGCACTGCGTCCCCAGTGGTGCCAGTGCACTCTCTGGACTCACTGCAGTGCATCCCTTGTGGTGCCTTTGCACTCTCAGGACTCACTGCACTGCATCCCCAGTGGTGCCAGTGCACTCTCTGGACTCACTGCACTGCATCCCCAGTGGTGCCAGTGCACTCTCTGGACTCAGTGCACTGCATCCCCAGTGGTGCCACTGCACTCTCTGGACTCACTGCAGTGCATCCCCAGTGGTGCCAGTGCACTCTCTGGACTCACTGCACTGCATCCCCAGTGGTGCCAGTGCACTCTCTGAGCTCACTGCACTGCATCCCCAGTGGTGCCAGTGCACTCTCTGAGCTCACTGCAGTGCATCCCCAGTGGTGCCAGTGCACTCTCTGGACTCACTGCACTGCATCCCCAGTGGTGCCAGTGCACTCTCTGGACTCACTGCACTGCATCCCCAGTGGTGCCAGTGCACTCTCTGAGCTCACTGCAGTGCATCCCCAGTGGTGCCAGTGCACTCTCTGGACTCACTGCACTGCATCCCCAGTGGTGCCAGTGCACTCTCTGGACTCACTGCACTGCATCCCCAGTGGTGCCAGTGCACTGTCTGGACTCACTGCAGTGTATCGCCATTGGAGCCGGTGCACTCTCTGGACTCACTAAACTCCATCCCCAGTGGTGCCAGAGAAATCTCTGGTCTCACTGCAGTGCATCCCCAGTGGTGCCAGTGCACTCTCTGGACTCACTGCATCCCCAGTGGTGCCAGGGCACTCTCTGGACTCACAGCACTGCATCCCCTTTGGTGCCAGTGCACTCTCTGGACTCACTGCACTAAAACCCCAGTGGTGCCAGTGCAGTCTCTGGACTCACTGCACTGCATCCCCAGTGGTGCCAGTGCACTCTCTGGACTCACCGGGGTGCATCCCCAGTGGTGCCAGTGCACTCTCTGGACTCACTGCACTGCATCCCCTGTGGTGCCAGTACACTCTCTGGACTCACTGCAGTGCATCCCCAGGGGTGACAGTGTACTCTCTGGACTCACTGCACTGCATCACCAGCGGTGCCAGTGCACTCTCTGGACTCACTGCACTGCATCCCCAGTGGTGCCAGTGCACTTTCTGGAGTCACTGCAGTGCATCCCCTGTTGTGCCAGTGCACTCTCTGCACTCAGTGCACTGCATCCCCAGTGGTGCCACTGCACTCTCTGGACTCATTGCACTGCATCACCATTGGTGCCAGTGGACTCTCCGGACTCACTGCAGTGCATCCGCAGTGGTGCCAGTGCACTCTTTTGAGTCACTGCAGTGCATCCCCAGTGGTGCCAGTGCACTCTCTGGACTCACTGCAGTGCATCCCCAGTGGTGCCAGTGCACTCTCTGTACTCACTGCACTGCATCACCAGTGGTGCCAGTGCACTCTCTGGACTCACTGCAGTGCATCCACAGTGGTGCCAGTGCACTCTCTGGACTCACTGCACTGCATCCCCAGTGCTGCCAGTGCACTCTCTGGACTCACTGCAGTGCATCCCCAGTGGTGCCAGTGCACTCTCTGGACTCACTGCAGTGCATCACCAGTGGTGCCAGTGCACTCTCTGGACTCACTGCAGTGCATCCCCAGTGGTGCCACTGCACTCTCTGGACTCACTGCACTTCATCCCCAGTGGTGCCAGTGCACTCTCTGGACTCACTGCATTGCATCCCCAGTGGTGACGGTGCACTCTCTGGACTCACGGCACTGCATCCCCAGTGGTGCCACTGCACTCTCTGGACTCACTGCACTGCATCACCATTGGTGCCAGGGCACTCTCCGGACTCACTGCAGTGCATCCGCAGTGGTGCCAGTGCACTCTCTGGACTCACTGCACTGCATCCCCAGTGGTGCCAGTGCACTCTCTGGACTCACAGCAGTGCATCCCCACTGGTGCCAGAGCACTCTCTGGACTCACTGCAGTGCTTCCGCATTGGTGCCAGTGCACTCTCTGCACTCACTGCACTGCATCAACAGTGTTGCCTCTGCACTCTCTGGAGTCACTGCACTGCATCCCCAGTGGTGCCAGTGCACTCTCTGGACTCACTGTAGTGCATCCCCAGTGGTGCCAGTGCACTCTCTGGACTCACTGCACTGCGTCCCCAGTGGTGCCAGTGCACTCTCTGGACTCACTGCAGTGCATCCCTTGTGGTGCCTTTGCACTCTCAGGACTCACTGCACTGCATCCCCAGTGGTGCCAGTGCACTCTCTGGACTCACTGCACTGCATCCCCAGTGGTGCCAGTGCACTCTCTGGACTCAGTGCACTGCATCCCCAGTGGTGCCACTGCACTCTCTGGACTCACTGCAGTGCATCCCCAGTGGTGCCAGTGCACTCTCTGGACTCACTGCACTGCATCCCCAGTGGTGCCAGTGCACTCTCTGAGCTCACTGCACTGCATCCCCAGTGGTGCCAGTGCACTCTCTGAGCTCACTGCAGTGCATCCCCAGTGGTGCCAGTGCACTCTCTGGACTCACTGCACTGCATCCCCAGTGGTGCCAGTGCACTCTCTGGACTCACTGCACTGCATCCCCAGTGGTGCCAGTGCACTCTCTGAGCTCACTGCAGTGCATCCCCAGTGGTGCCAGTGCACTCTCTGGACTCACTGCACTGCATCCCCAGTGGTGCCAGTGCACTCTCTGGACTCACTGCACTGCATCCCCAGTGGTGCCAGTGCACTGTCTGGACTCACTGCAGTGTATCGCCATTGGAGCCGGTGCACTCTCTGGACTCACTAAACTGCATCCCCAGTGGTGCCAGAGAAATCTCTGGTCTCACTGCAGTGCATCCCCAGTGGTGCCAGTGCACTCTCTGGACTCACTGCATCCCCAGTGGTGCCAGGGCACTCTCTGGACTCACAGCACTGCATCCCCTTTGGTGCCAGTGCACTCTCTGGACTCACTGCACTAAAACCCCAGTGGTGCCAGTGCAGTCTCTGGACTCACTGCACTGCATCCCCAGTGGTGCCAGTGCACTCTCTGGACTCACCGGGGTGCATCCCCAGTGGTGCCAGTGCACTCTCTGGACTCACTGCACTGCATCCCCTGTGGTGCCAGTACACTCTCTGGACTCACTGCAGTGCATCCCCAGGGGTGACAGTGTACTCTCTGGACTCACTGCACTGCATCACCAGCGGTGCCAGTGCACTCTCTGGACTCACTGCACTGCATCCCCAGTGGTGCCAGTGCACTTTCTGGAGTCACTGCAGTGCATCCCCTGTTGTGCCAGTGCACTCTCTGCACTCAGTGCACTGCATCCCCAGAAGTGCCAGTGCACTCACTGGACTCACTGCACTGCATCCCCAGTGGTTCCATTGCACTCTCTGGACTCACTGCACTGCATCCCCAATGGTGCCAGTGCACTCTCTGTAGTCACTGCACTGCGTCCCCAGTGGTACCAGTGCACTCTCTGGACTCACTGCAGTGTATCCCCTGTGGTGCCAGTGCACTCTGTGGACTCACTGCACTGCACCCCAGTGGTGCCAGTGCACTCTCTGGACTCACTGCACTGCATCCCCAAGGTGCCAGTGCGCTCTCTGGACTCAACTGCACTGCATCCCCAGTGGTGCCAGTGCACTCTCTGGACTCACTGCACTGCATCCCCAGTGGTGCCAGTGCACTCTCTGGACTCACTGCACTTCATCCCTAGTGGTGCCAGTGCACTCTCTGGACTCACTGCATTGCATTCCCGGTGGTGCCAGAGCACTCTCTGGACTCACTGCACTGCATCCCCAGTGGTGTCACTGCACTCACTGGACTCACTGCACTGCATCACCATTGGTGCCAGGGCACTCTCCAGACTCACTGCAGTGCATCCGCAGTGGTGCCAGTGCACTCTTTCGAGTCACTGCAGTGCATCCCCAGTGGTGCCAGTGCACTCTCTGGACTCACTGCACTGCATCCCCAGTGGTGCCAGTGCACTCTCTGGAATCACTGCACTGCATCACCAGTGGTGCCAGTGCACTCTCTGGACTCACTGCAGTGCATCCCCAGTGGTGCCAGTGCACTCTCTGGACTCACTGCACTGCATCCCCAGTGCTGCCAGTGCACTCTCTGGACTCACTGCAGTGCATCCCCAGTGGTGCCAGTGCACTCTCTGGACTCACTGCAGTGCATCCCCAGTGGTGCCAGTGCACTCTCTGGACTCACTGCAGTGCATCCCCAGTGGTGCCAGTGCACCCTCTGGACTCACTGCACTTCATCCCCAGTGGTGCCAGTGCACTCTCTGGACTCACGGCACTGCATCCCCAGTGGTGCCACTGCACTCTCTGGACTCACTGCACTGCATCACCATTGGTGCCAGGGCACTCTCCGGACTCACTGCAGTGCATCCGCAGTGGTGCCAGTGCACTCTCTGGACTCAGTGCACTGCATCCCCAATGGTGCCACTGCACTCTCTGGACTCACTGCAGTGCATCCCCAGTGGTGCCAGTGCACTCTCTGCACTCACTGCACTGCATCCCCAGTGGTGCCAGTGCACTCTCTGAGCTCACTGCACTGCATCCCCAGTGGTGCCAGTGCACTCTCTGAGCTCACTGCAGTGCATTCCCAGTGGTGCCAGTGCACTCTCTGGACTCACTGCACTGCATCCCCAGTGGTGCCAGTGCACTCTCTGGACTCACTGCACTGCATCCCCAGTGGTGCCAGTGCACTCTCTGAGCTCACTGCAGTGCATCCCCAGTGGTGCCAGTGCACTCTCTGGACTCACTGCACTGCATCCCCAGTGGTGCCAGTGCACTCTCTGGACTCACTGCACTGCATCCCCAGTGGTGCCAGTGCACTGTCTGGACTCACTGCAGTGTATCGCCATTGGAGCCGGTGCACTCTCTGGACTCACTAAACTGCATCCCCAGTGGTGCCAGAGAAATCTCTGGTCTCACTGCAGTGCATCCCCAGTGGTGCCAGTGCACTCTCTGGACTCACTGCATCCCCATTGGTGCCAGGGCACTCTCTGGACTCACAGCACTGCATCCCCATTGGTGCCAGTGCACTCTCTGGACTCACTGCACTAAAACCCCAGTGGTGCCAGTGCAGTCTCTGGACTCACTGCACTGCATCCCCAGTGGTGCCAGTGCACTCTCTGGACTCACCGGGGTGCATCCCCAGTGGTGCCAGTGCACTCTCTGGACTCACTGCACTGCATCCCCTGTGGTGCCAGTACACTCTCTGGACTCACTGCAGTGCATCCCCAGGGGTGACAGTGTACTCTCTGGACTCACTGCACTGCATCACCAGCGGTGCCAGTGCACTCTCTGGACTCACTGCACTGCATCCCCAGTGGTGCCAGTGCACTTTCTGGAGTCACTGCAGTGCATCCCCTGTTGTGCCAGTGCACTCTCTGCACTCAGTGCACTGCATCCCCAGAAGTGCCAGTGCACTCTCTGGACTCACTGCACTGCATCCCCAGTGGTGCCACTGCACTCTCTGGACTCATTGCACTGCATCACCATTGGTGCCAGTGGACTCTCCGGACTCACTGCAGTGCATCCGCAGTGGTGCCAGTGCACTCTTTTGAGTCACTGCAGTGCATCCCCAGTGGTGCCAGTGCACTCTCTGGACTCACTGCAGTGCATCCCCAGTGGTGCCAGTGCACTCTCTGTACTCACTGCACTGCATCACCAGTGGTGCCAGTGCACTCTCTGGACTCACTGCAGTGCATCCACAGTGGTGCCAGTGCACTCTCTGGACTCACTGCACTGCATCCCCAGTGCTGCCAGTGCACTCTCTGGACTCACTGCAGTGCATCCCCAGTGGTGCCAGTGCACTCTCTGGACTCACTGCAGTGCATCACCAGTGGTGCCAGTGCACTCTCTGGACTCACTGCAGTGCATCCCCAGTGGTGCCAGTGCACTCTCTGGACTCACTGCACTTCATCCCCAGTGGTGCCAGTGCACTCTCTGGACTCACTGCATTGCATCCCCAGTGGTGACGGTGCACTCTCTGGACTCACGGCACTGCATCCCCAGTGGTGCCACTGCACTCTCTGGACTCACTGCACTGCATCACCATTGGTGCCAGGGCACTCTCCGGACTCACTGCAGTGCATCCGCAGTGGTGCCAGTGCACTCTCTGGACTCACTGCACTGCATCCCCAGTGGTGCCAGTGCACTCTCTGGACTCACAGCAGTGGATCCCCAGTGGTGCCAGAGCACTCTCTGGACTCACTGCAGTGCTTCCGCATTGGTGCCAGTGCACTCTCTGCACTCACTGCACTGCATCAACAGTGTTGCCTCTGCACTCTCTGGAGTCACTGCACTGCATCCCCAGTGGTGCCAGTGCACTCTCTGGACTCACTGTAGTGCATCCCCAGTGGTGCCAGTGCACTCTCTGGACTCACTGCACTGCGTCCCCAGTGGTGCCAGTGCACTCTCTGGACTCACTGCAGTGCATCCCTTGTGGTGCCTTTGCACTCTCAGGACTCACTGCACTGCATCCCCAGTGGTGCCAGTGCACTCTCTGGACTCACTGCACTGCATCCCCAGTGGTGCCAGTGCACTCTCTGGACTCAGTGCACTGCATCCCCAGTGGTGCCACTGCACTCTCTGGACTCACTGCAGTGCATCCCCAGTGGTGCCAGTGCACTCTCTGGACTCACTGCACTGCATCCCCAGTGGTGCCAGTGCACTCTCTGAGCTCACTGCACTGCATCCCCAGTGGTGCCAGTGCACTCTCTGAGCTCACTGCAGTGCATCCCCAGTGGTGCCAGTGCACTCTCTGGACTCACTGCACTGCATCCCCAGTGGTGCCAGTGCACTCTCTGGACTCACTGCACTGCATCCCCAGTGGTGCCAGTGCACTCTCTGAGCTCACTGCAGTGCATCCCCAGTGGTGCCAGTGCACTCTCTGGACTCACTGCACTGCATCCCCAGTGGTGCCAGTGCACTCTCTGGACTCACTGCACTGCATCCCCAGTGGTGCCAGTGCACTGTCTGGACTCACTGCAGTGTATCGCCATTGGAGCCGGTGCACTCTCTGGACTCACTAAACTGCATCCCCAGTGGTGCCAGAGAAATCTCTGGTCTCACTGCAGTGCATCCCCAGTGGTGCCAGTGCACTCTCTGGACTCACTGCATCCCCAGTGGTGCCAGGGCACTCTCTGGACTCACAGCACTGCATCCCCTTTGGTGCCAGTGCACTCTCTGGACTCACTGCACTAAAACCCCAGTGGTGCCAGTGCAGTCTCTGGACTCACTGCACTGCATCCCCAGTGGTGCCAGTGCACTCTCTGGACTCACCGGGGTGCATCCCCAGTGGTGCCAGTGCACTCTCTGGACTCACTGCACTGCATCCCCTGTGGTGCCAGTACACTCTCTGGACTCACTGCAGTGCATCCCCAGGGGTGACAGTGTACTCTCTGGACTCACTGCACTGCATCACCAGCGGTGCCAGTGCACTCTCTGGACTCACTGCACTGCATCCCCAGTGGTGCCAGTGCACTTTCTGGAGTCACTGCAGTGCATCCCCTGTTGTGCCAGTGCACTCTCTGCACTCAGTGCACTGCATCCCCAGAAGTGCCAGTGCACTCACTGGACTCACTGCACTGCATCCCCAGTGGTTCCATTGCACTCTCTGGACTCACTGCATTGGATCCCCAGTGGTGTCAGTGCACTCTCTGGACTCAGTGCAGTGCATCCCCAGTGGTGCCAGTGCACTCTCGGGACTCACTGCAGTGCTTCCCCACTGGTGCCAGTGCACTCTCTGGACTCACTGCACTGCATCCCCAGTGGTGCCAGTGCACTCTCTGCACTCACTGCAGTGCATCACCAGTGGTGCCAGTGCACTCTCTGGAGTCACTGCACTGCATCCCCAGTGGAGCCAGTGCACTCTCTGGACTCACTGCACTGCATTCCAATGGTGCCAGTGCACTCTATGGACTCACTGCACTGCATCCCCAGTGGTGCCAGTGCACTCTCTGGACCCACTGCAGTGCATCCCCAGTGGTGCCAGTGCACTCTCTGGACTCACTGCACTGCATCCCCAATGGTGCCAGTGCACTCTCTGTAGTCACTGCACTGCGTCCCCAGTGGTGCCAGTGCACTCTCTGGACTCACTGCAGTGTATCCCCTGTGGTGCCAGTGCACTCTGTGGACTCACTGCACTGCATCCCAGTGGTGCCAGTGCACTCTCTGGACTCACTGCACTGCATCCCCAAGGTGCCAGTGCGCTCTCTGGACTCAACTGCACTGCATCCCCAGTGGTGCCAGTGCACTCTCTGGACTCACTGCACTGCATCCCCAGTGGTGCCAGTGCACTCTCTGGACTCACTGCACTTCATCCCTAGTGGTGCCAGTGCACTCTCTGGACTCACTGCATTGCATTCCCGGTGGTGCCAGAGCACTCTCTGGACTCACTGCACTGCATCCCCAGTGGTGTCACTGCACTCACTGGACTCACTGCACTGCATCACCATTGGTGCCAGGGCACTCTCCAGACTCACTGCAGTGCATCCGCAGTGGTGCCAGTGCACTCTTTCGAGTCACTGCAGTGCATCCCCAGTGGTGCCAGTGCACTCTCTGGACTCACTGCACTGCATCCCCAGTGGTGCCAGTGCACTCTCTGGAATCACTGCAGTGCATCCCCAGTGGTGCCAGTGCACTCTCTGGACTCACTGCATTGCATCCCCAGTGGTGCCAGTGCACTCTCTGGACTCACTGCACTGCATCCCCAGTGGTGCCACTGCACTCTCTGGACTCATTGCACTGCATCACCATTGGTGCCAGTGCACTCTCCGGACTCACTGCAGTGCATCCGCAGTGGTGCCAGTGCACTCTTTTGAGTCACTGCAGTGCATCCCCAGTGGTGCCAGTGCACTCTCTGGACTCACTGCAGTGCATCCCCAGTGGTGCCAGTGCACTCTCTGTACTCACTGCACTGCATCACCAGTGGTGCCAGTGCACTCTCTGGACTCACTGCAGTGCATCCCCAGTGGTGCCAGTGCACTCTCTGGACTCACTGCACTGCATCCCCAGTGCTGCCAGTGCACTCTCTGGACTCACTGCAGTGCATCCCCAGTGGTGCCAGTGCACTCTCTGGACTCACTGCAGTGCATCCCCAGTGGTGCCAGTGCACTCTCTGGACTCACTGCAGTGCATCCCCAGTGGTGCCAGTGCACTCTCTGGACTCACTGCACTTCATCCCCAGTGGTGCCAGTGCACTCTCTGGACTCACGGCACTGCATCCCCAGTGGTGCCACTGCACTCTCTGGACTCACTGCACTGCATCACCATTGGTGCCAGGGCACTCTCCGGACTCACTGCAGTGCATCCGCAGTGGTGCCAGTGCACTCTTTCGAGTCACTGCAGTGCATCCCCAGTGGTGCCAGTGCACTCTCTGGACTCACTGCACTGCATCCCCAGTGGTGCCAGTGCACTCTCTGGACTCACTGCAGTGCATCCCCAGTGGTGCCAGTGCACTCTCTGGACTCACTGCACTGCATCCCCAGTGGTGCCACTGCACTCTCTGGACTCACTGCACTGCATCACCATTGGTGCCAGGGCACTCTCCGGACTCACTGCAGTGCATCCGCAGTGGTGCCAGTGCACTCTTTCGAGTCACTGCACTGCATCCCCATTAGTTCCAGTGCATTCTCTGGACTCATTGCAGTGCATCCCCAGTGGTGCCAGTGCACTCTCTGGACTCACTGCATTGCATCCCCAGTGGTGCCAGTGCACTCTCTGGACTCACTGCAGTGCATCCGCAGTGGTGCCAGTGCACTCTTTCGAGTCACTGCAGTGCATCCCCAGTGGTGCCAGTGCACTCTCTGGACTCACTGCAGTGCATCCCCAGTGCTGCCAGTGCACTCTCTGGACTCACTGCAGTGCATCCCCAGTGGTGCCAGTGCACTCTCTGGACTCACTGCACTGCATCCCCAGTGGTGCCAGTGCACTCTCCGGAATCACTGCACTGCATCCCCAGTGGTGTCAGTGCACTCTCTGGACTCACTGCAGTGCATCCCCAGTGGTGCCCGTGCACTCTCTGGACTCACTGCACTGCATCCCCAGTGGTGCCAGTGCACTCTCTGGACTCACTGCAGTGCATCCCCAGTGCTGCCAGTGCACTCTCTGGACTCACTGCAGTGGATCCCCAGTGGTGCCAGTGCACTCTCTGGACTCACAGCACTGCATCCCCAGTGGTGCCAGTGCACTCTCTGGAGTCACAGCACTGCATCAACAGTGGTGCCTCTGCACTCTCTGGAGTCACTGCACTGCATCCCCAGTGGTGCCAGTGCACTCTCTGGACTCACTGCAGTGCATCCCCAGTGCTGACAGTGCACTCTCTGGACTCACTGCAGTGCATCCCCAGTGGTGCCAGTGCACTCTCTGGACTCACTGCAGTGCATCCCAAGTGCTGCCAGTGCACTCTCTGGACTCACTGCAGTGCACCCCCACTGGTGCCAGTGCACTCTCCGGAATCACTGCAGTGCATCCCCAGTGGTGCCAGTGCACTCTCTGGACTCACTGCGCTGCATCCACAGTGGTGCCAGTGCACTCTCTGGACTCACTGCATTGCATCCCCAGTGGTGCCAGTGCACTCTCTGGACTCACTGCACTGCATCCCCAGTGGTGCCAGGGCACTCTCTGGACTCACTGCAGTGCATCCCCAGTGGTGCCAGTGCACTCTCTGCCCTCACTGCAGTGCATCCCCAGTGGTGCCAGTGCACTCTCTGCACTCACTGCAGTGCATCCCCAGTGGTGCCAGTGCAATCTCTGGGCTCACCGGGGTGCATCCCCAGTGGTGCCAGTGCACTCTCTGGACTCACTGCAGTGCATCCCCAGTGGTGCCAGTGCACTCTCTGGACTCACTGCACTGCATCCCCAGTGGTGCCAGGGCACTCTCTGCTCTCACTGCACTGCATCCCCAGTGGTGCCAGTGCACTCTCTGGACTCACTGCACTGCAACCCCAGTGGTGCCAGTGCACTCTCTGGACTCACTGCAGTGCACCCCCAGTGCTGCCAGTGCACTCTCTGGACTCACTGCACTGCATCCCCAGTGGTGCCAGTGCACTCTCTGGACTCACTGCACTGCATCCCCAAGGTGCCAGGGCACTCTCTGGACTCAACTGCACTGCATCCCCAGTGCTGCCAGTGCACTCTCTGGACTCACTGCAGTGCATCCCCAGTGGTGCCAGTGCACTCTCTGGACTCACTGCACTGCATCCCCAGTGGTGCCAGTGCACTCTCTGGACTCACTGCACTGCATCCCCAGTGGTGCCAGTGCACTCTCTGGACTCACTGCAGTTCATCCCCAGTGGTGCCAGTGCACTCTCTGGACTCACTGCATTGCATCCCCAGTGGTGCCAGTGCACTCTCTGGACTCACTGCACTGCATCCGCAGTGGTGTCACTGCACTCTCTGGACTCACTGCACTGCATCACCATTGGTGCCAGGGCACTCTCTGCACTCACGGCAGTGCATCCGCAGTGGTGCCAGTGCACTCTTTCGACTCACTGCAGTGCATCCCCAGTGGTGCCAGTGCACTCTCTGGACTCACTGCACTGCATCCCCAGTGGTGCCAGTGCACTCTCTGGAATCACTGCAGTGCATCCCCAGTGGTGCCAGTGCACTCTCTGGACTCACTGCACTGCATCCCCAGTGGTGCCAGTGCACTCTCTGGACTCACTGCACTGCATCCCCAGTGGTGCCACTGCACTCTCTGGACTCCCTGCACTGCATCACCATTGGTGCCAGTGCACTCTCCGGACTCACTGCAGTGCATCCGCAGTGGTGCCAGTGCACTCTTTTGAGTCACTGCAGTGCATCTCCAGTGGTGCCAGTGCACTCTCTGGACTCACTGCAGTGCATCCCCAGTGGTGCCAGTGCACTCTCTGCACTCACTGCACTGCATCACCAGTGGTGCCAGTGCACTCTCTGGACTCACTGCAGTGCATCCCCAGTGGTGCCAGTGCACTCTCTGGACTCACTGCACTGCATCCCCAGTGGTGCCAGTGCACTCTCTGGAGTCGCAGCACTGCATCAACAGTGGTGCCTCTGCACTCTCTGGAGTCACTGCACTGCATCCCCAGTGCTGATAGTGCAATCTCTGGACTCACTGCAGTGCATCCCCAGTGGTGCCAGTGCACTCTCTGGACTCACTGCAGTGCATCCCCAGTCGTGCCAGTGCACTCTCTGGAGTCACTGCAGTGTATCCCCAGTGGTGCCAGTGCACTCTCTGGACTCACTGAACTGCATCCCCAGTGGTGCCAGAGCACTCTCTGGACTCACTGCACTGCATCCCCAGTGCTGCCAGTGCACTCTCTGCACTCACTGCAGTGCATCGCCAGTGGTGCCAGTGCACTCTCTGGACTCACTGCACTGCATCACAAGTGGTGCCAGTGCACTCTCTGGACTCAGTGCACTGCATCCCCAGTGGTGCCAGTGCACTCTCTGGACTCACTGCATTGCATCCCCAGTGGTGCCAGTGCACTCTCTGGACTCACTGCACTGCATCCCCAGTGGTGCCACTGCACTCTCTGGACTCACTGCACTGCATCACCATTGGTGCCAGGGCACTCTCCGGACTCACTGCACTGCATCCCCAGTGGTGCCAGTGCACTCTTTCGAGTCACTGCAGTCCATCCCCAGTGGTGCCAGTGCACTCTCTGGACTCAGTGCACTGCATCCCCAGTGGTGCCAGTGCACTCTCTGGACTCACTGCAGTGCATCACCAGTGGTGCCAGTGCACTCTCTGGACTCACTGCACTGCATCCCCAGTGGTGCCAGTGCACTCTCTGGAATCACTGCAGTGCATCCCCAGTGGTGCCAGTGCACTCTCTGTACTCACTGCACTGAATCACCTGTGGTGCCAGTGCACTCTCTGGACTCACTGCAGTGCATCCCCAGTGGTGCCAGTGCACTCTCTGAACTCACCGCACTGCATCCCCAGTGGTGTCAGTGCACTCTCTGGACTCACTGCACTGCATCCCCTGTGGTGCCAGTGCACTCTGTGGACACATCGCATTGCATCCCCAGTGGTGCCAGTGCACTCTCTGGACTCACTGCACTGCATCCCCAGTGGTGCCAGTGCACTCTCTGGACTCACTGCACTACATCCCCAGTGGTGCCAGTGCACTCTCTGGACTCACGGCACTGCATCCCCAGTGGTGCCAGTGCACTCTCTGGAGTCACTGCACTGCATCCTCAGTGGTGCCAGTGCACTCTCTGGACTCACTGCACTGCATCCCCAGTGGTGCCAGGGCACTCTCTGGACTCACTGCACTGCATCCCCAGTGGTCCCACTGCACTCTCTGCCCTCACTGCAGTGCATCCCCAGTGGTGCCAGTGCACTCTCTGCACTCACTGCAGTGCATCCCCAGTGGTGCCAGTGCAATCTCTGGGCTCACCGGGGTGCATCCCCAGTGGTGCCAGTGCACTCTCTGGACTCACTGCACTGCATCACCTGTGGTGCCAGTGCACTCTCTGGACTCACTGCAGTGCATCCCCAGTGGTGCCAGTGCACTCTCTGCACTCACTGCACTGCATCCCCAGTGGTGCCAGTGCACTCTCTGCACTCACTGCACTGCATCCCCAGTAGTGCCAGTGCACTCTGAGGACTCACTGCGCTGCATCCCCAGTGGTGCCAGTGCACTCTCTGGACTCACTGCACTGCATCCCCAGTGGTGCCAGTGCACTCTCTGCACTCACTGCAGTGCATCCCCAGTGGTGCCAGTGCACTATCTGGACTCATTGCAGTGCATCCCCAGTGGTGCCAGTGCACTCTCTGAGTCACTGCACTGCATTCCCAGTGGTGCCAGTGCACTCTCTGGACTCACTGCAGTGCATCCCAAGTGGTGCCAGTGCACTCTCTGGACTCACTGCACTGCAACCCCAGTGGTGCCAGTGCACTCTCTGGACTCACTGCACTGCATCCCCAGTGGTGCCAGTGCACTCTCCGGAATCACTGCACTGCATCTCCAGTGGTGTCAGTGCACTCTCTGGACTCACTGCAGTGCATCACCAGTGGTGCCCGTGCACTCTCTGGACTCACTGCAGTGCATCCCCAGTGGTGCCAGTGCACTCTCTGGACTCACTGCATTGCATCCCCAGTGGTGCCAGTGCACTCTCTGGACTCACTGCAGTGCATCCGCAGTGGTGCCAGTGCACTCTCTGGACTCACTGCACTGCATTCCCAGTGGTGTCTGTGCAGTCTCTGGACTCACTACAGTTCATCCCCAGTGGAGCCAGTGCACTCTCTGGACTCACTGCACTGCATCCCCAGTGGTGCCAGTGCACTCTCTGGACTCACTGCACTCCATCCCCACTGGTGCCAGTCCACTCTCTGGACTCACTGCACTGCATCCCCAGTGGTGCCAGTGGACTCTCCGCACTCATGCACTGCATACCCAGTGGTGCCAGTGCACTCTTTGGACTCACGGCACTGCATCCCCAGTGGTGCCACTGCACTCTCTGGACTCACTGCACTGCATCACCATTGGTGCCAGGGCACTCTCCGGACTCACTGCAGTGCATCCGCAGTGGTGTCAGTGCACTCTTTCGAGTCACTGCAGTTCATCCCCAGTGGTGCCAGTGCACTCTCTGGACTCACTGCAGTGCATCCCCAGTGGTGCCAGTGCACTCTCTGGACTCACTGCAGTGCATCCCCAGTGCTGCCAGTGCACTCTCTGGACTCACTGCAGTGCATCCCCAGTGCTGCCAGTGCACTCTCTGGACTCACTGCAGTGCATCCCCAGTGGTGCCAGTGCACTCTATGGACTCACAGCACTGCATCCCCAGTGGTGCCAGTGCACTCTCTGGAGTCACAGCACTGCATCCCCAGAGGTGCCTCTGCACTCTCTGGAGTCACTGCACTGCATCCCCAGTGGTGCCAGTGCACTCTCTGGACTCACTGCAGTGCATCCCCAGTGGTGCCAGTGCACTCTCTGGACTCACTGCAGTGCATCCCCAGTGGTGCCAGTGCACTCTCTGGACTCACTGCAGTGCATCCCAAGTGCTGCCAGTGCACTCTCCGGACTCACTGCAGTGCACCCCCACTGGTGCCAGTGCACTCTCCGGAATCACTGCAGTGCATCCCCAGTGGTGCCAGTGCACTCTCTGGACTCACTGCGCTGCATCCACAGTGGTGCCAGTGCACTCTCTGGACTCACTGCATTGCATCCCCAGTGGTGCCAGTGCACTCTCTGGACTCACTGCACTGCATCCCCAGTGGTGCCAGGGCACTCTCTGGACTCACTGCAGTGCATCCCCAGTGGTGCCAGTGCACTCTCTGCCCTCACTGCAGTGCATCCCCAGTGGTGCCAGTGCACTCTCTGCACTCACTGCAGTGCATCCCCAGTGGTGCCAGTGCAATCTCTGGGCTCACCGCGGTGCATCCCCAGTGGTGCCAGTGCACTCTCTGGACTCACTGCACTGCATCCCCAGTGGTGCCAGTGCACTCTCTGGGCTCACCGCGGTGCATCCCCAGTGGTGCCAGTGCACTCTCTGGACTCACTGCACTGCATCCCCAGTGGTGCCAGTGCACTCTCTGGACTCACTGCACTGCATCCCCAGTGGTGACAGTGCACTCTCTGGACTCACTGCAGTGCATCCCCAGTGCTGCCAGTGCACTCTCTGGACTCACTGCACTGCATCCCCAGTGGTGCCACTGCACTCTCTGGACTCACTGCACTGCATCCCCAAGGTGCCAGGGCACTCTCTGGACTCAACTGCACTGCATCCCCAGTGCTGCCAGTGCACTCTCTGGACTCACTGCAGTGCATCCCCAGTGGTGCCAGTGCACTCTCTGGACTCACTGCACTGCATCCCCAGTGGTGCCAGTGCACTCTCTGGACTCACTGCACTGCATCCCCAGTGGTGCCAGTGCACTCTCTGGACTCACTGCAGTTCATCCCCAGTGGTGCCAGTGCACTCTCTGGACTCACTGCACTGCATCCGCAGTGGTGTCACTGCACTCTCTGGACTCACTGCACTGCATCACCATTAGTGCCAGGGCACTCTCTGCACTCACGGCAGTGCATCCGCAGTGGTGCCAGTGCACTCTTTCGACTCACTGCAGTGCATCCCCAGTGGTGCCAGTGCACTCTCTGGACTCACTGCACTGCATCCCCAGTGGTGCCAGTGCACTCTCTGGACTCACTGCACTGCATCCCCAGTGGTGCCAGTGCACTCTCCGGACTCAATGCAGTGCATCCGCAGTGGTGCCAGTGCACTCTTTTGAGTCACTGCAGTGCATCCCCAGTGGTGCCAGTGCACTCTCTGGACTCACTGCTGTGCATCCCCAGTGGTGCCAGTGCACTCTCTGCACTCACTGCACTGCATCACCAGTGGTGCCAGTGCACTCTCTGGACTCACTGCAGTGCATCCCCAGTGGTGCCAGTGCACTCTCTGGAGTCGCAGCACTGCATCAACAGTGGTGCCTCTGCACACTCTGGAGTCACTGCACTGCATCCCCAGTGGTGTCAGTGCACTCTCTGGACTCACTGCAGTGCATCCCCAGTGGTGCCAGTGCACTCTCTGGACTCACTGCACTGCATCCCCAGTCGTGCCAGTGCACTCTCTGGACTCACTGCACTGCATCCCCAGTGGTGCCAGTGCACTCTCTGGACTCACTGCACTTCATCCGCAGTGGTGCCAGTGCACTCTCTGGACTCACTGCATTGCATCCCCAGTGGTGCCAGTGCACTCTCTGGACTCACTGCACTGCATCCCCACTGGTGCCAGTGCACTCTCTGGACTCACTGCACTGCATTCCCTTTTGTGCCAGTGCACTCTCTGGACTCACTGCAGTGCATCCCCAGTGGTGCCAGTGCACTCTCTGGACTCACTGCACTGCATCCCCTGTGGTGCCAGTGCACTCCCTGGACTCACTGCACTGCATCCCCAGTGGTGCCAGTGCACTCTCTGCACTCACTGCACTGCATCCCCAGTGTTCCCAGAGCACTCTCTGGACTCACTGCAGTGCATCCCAAGTGGTGCCAGTGCACTCTCTGGACTCACTGCACTGCAACCCCAGTGGTGCCAGTGCACTCTCTGGACTCACCGCACTGCATCCCCAGTGGTGCCAGTGCACTCTCCGGAATCACTGCACTGCATCCCCAGTGGTGTCAGTGCACTCTCTGGACTCACTGCAGTGCATCCCCAGTGGTGCCCGTGCACTCTCTGGACTCACTGCAGTGCATCCCCAGTGGTGCCAGTGCACTCTCTGGACTCACTGCATTGCATCCCCAGTGGTGCCAGTGCACTCTCTGGACTCACTGCAGTGCATCCGCAGTGGTGCCAGTGCACTCTCTGGACTCACTGCACTGCATCCCCAGTGGTGTCTGTGCAGTCTCTGGACTCACTACAGTTCATCCAATGTGGAGCCAGTGCACTCTCTGGACTCACTGCACTGCATCCCCAGTGGTGCCAGTGCACTCTCTGGACTCACTGCACTCCATCCCCACTGGTGCCAGTCCACTCTCTGGACTCACTGCAGTGCATCCCCTGTGGTGCCATTGCACTCTCTGGACTCACTGCACTCCATCCCCAATGGTGCCTGTGCACTCTCTTGAGTCACTGCAGTGCATCCCCAGTGGTGCCAGTGCACTCTCTGCACTCACTGCACTGCATCCCCGGTGTTCCCAGAGAACTCTCTGGACTCACCGAGGTGCATCCCCAGTGGTGCCAGTGCACTCTCTGGACTCACCGCACTGCATCCCCAGTGGTGCCAGTGCACTCTCTGGACTCACTGCACTGCATCCCCTGTGGTGCCATTGCACTCTCTGGACTCACTGCACTCCATCCCCAATGGTGCCTGTGCACTCTCTTGAGTCACTGCACTGCATCCCCAGTGGTGCCAGTGCACTCTATGGACTAACTGCAGTGCATCCCCAGTGGTGCCAGTGCACTCTCTGGACTCACTGCACTGCATCCCCAGTGGTGCCAGTGCACTCTCTGGACTCACTGCACTGCACCCCAGTGGTTCCAGTGCACTCTCTGGATCACTGCACTGCATCACCATTGGTGCCAGGGCACTCTCCGGACTCACTGCAGTGCATCCCCAGTGGTGCCAGTGCACTCTTTCGAGTCACTGCACTGCATCCCCAGTGGTGCCAGTGCACTCTCTGGACTCACTGCACTGCATCTCCAGTGGTGCCAGTGCACTCTCTGGAGTCACTGCGCTGCATCCCCAGTGGTGCCAGTGCCCTCTGTGGACTCACTGCACTACAACCCCTGTGGGGCCAGTGCACTCTCTGGACTCACTGCAGTGCATCCCCAGTGGTGCGAGCGCACTCTCTGGACTCACCGGGGTGCATCCCCAGTGGTGGCAGTGCACTCTCTGGACTCACCGGGGTGCATCCCCAGTGGTGCCAGTGCACTCTCTGGACTCACTGCACTGCATCCCCAGTGGTGCCAGTGCACTCTGTGGACTCACTGCAGTGCATCCCCAGTGTTGCTAGTGTACTCTCTGGAGTCACTGCACTGCATCCCCAGTGGTGCCAGTGCACTCTCTGGACTCACTGCACTGCATCCCCAGTTGTGCCAGTGCACTCTCTGGACTCACTGCAGTGCATCCCCAGTGGTGCCAGTGCACTCTCTGGACTCACTGCAGTGCTTCCCCAGTGGTGCCAGTGCACTCTCTGCACTCACTGCACTGCATCAACAGTGGTGCCTCTGCACTCTCTTGAGTCACTCCACTGCATCCCCAGTGGTGCCAGTGCACTCTCTGGACTCACTGTAGTGCATCCCCAGTGGTGCCAGTGCACTCTCTGCACTCACTGCACTGCATCCCCAGTGGTGCCAGTGCACTCTCTGGACTCAGTGTACTGCATCCCCAATGGTGCCACTGCACTCTCTGGACTCACTGCAGTGCATCCCCAGTGGTGCCAGTGCACTCTCTGGACTCACTGCAGTGCATCCCCAGTGGTGCCAGTGCACTCTCTGAGCTCACTGCAGTGCATCCCCAGTGGTGCCAGTGCACTCTCTGGACTCACTGCACTGCATCCCCAGTGGTTCCAGTGCACTCTCTGGACTCACTGCACTGCATCAACAGTGGTGCCAGTGCACTCTCTGCACTCACTGCACTGCATCCCCAGTGGTGCCAGTGTAGTCTCTGGACTCACAGCAGTGCATCCCCAGTGGTGCCAGTGCAACTACTGGACTCACTGCAGTGTAGATCAGTGGTGCCAGAGCACTCTCTGGACTCACTGCACTGCATCCCCAGTGGTGCGAGTGCACTCTCTGGACTCACTGCACTGCATCCCCAGTGGTGCCAGTGCACTGTCTGGACTCACTGCAGTGTATCGCCATTGGAGCCGGTGCACTCTCTGGACTCACTAAACTGTATCCCCAGTGGTGCCAGAGAACTCTCTGGTCTCACTGCAGTGCATCCCCAGTGGTGCCGGTGCACTCTCTGGACTCACTGCATCCCCAGTGGTGCCAGGGCACTCTCTGGACTCACTGCACTGCATCCCCATTGGTGCCAGTGCACTCTCTGGACTCACTGCACTAAAACCCCAGTGGTGCCAGTGCAGTCTCTGGACTCACTGCACTGCATCCCCAGTGGTGCCAGTGCACTCTCTGGACTCACCGGGGTGCATCCCCAGTGGTGCCAGTGCACTCTCTGGACTCACTGCACTGCAGAACCAGCGGTGCCAGTGCACTCTCTGGACTCACTGCACTGCATCCCCAGTGGTGCCAGTGCACTTTCTGGAGTCACTGCAGTGCATCCTCTGTTGTGCCAGTGCACTCTCTGCACTCACTGCACTGCATCCCCAGTGGTTCCATTGCACTCTCTGGACTCACTGCATTGGATCCCCAGTGGTGTCAGTGCACTCTCTGGACTCAGTGCAGTGCATCCCCAGTGGTGCCAGTGCACTCTCTGGACTCACTGCAGTGCTTCCCCACTGGTGCCAGTGCACTCTCTGGACTCACTGCAGTGCATCCCCAGTGGTGCCAGTGCACTCTCTGGAGTCACTGCACTGCATCCCCAGTGCTGACAGTGCACTCTCTGGACTCACTGCATTGCATCACCAGTGGTGGCAGTGTACTCTCTGGACTCACTGCACTGCATCCCCAGTGGAGACAGTGCACTCTCTGTAGTCACTGCGCTGCATCCCTAGTGGTTCCAGGGCACTCTCTCGACTCACTGCACTGCAAATGCAGTGGTGCCAGTGCACTCTCTGGACTCACTGCACTGCATCCCCAGTGGTGCCAGTGCACTCTCTGGAGTCACTGCGCTGCATCCCCAGTGGTGCCAGTGCCCTCTGTGGACTCACTGCACTACAACCCCTATGGGGCCAGTGCACTCTCTGGACTCACTGCAGTGCATCCCCAGTGGTGCGAGTGCACTCTCTGGACTCACCGGGGTGCATCCCCAGTGGTGCCAGTGCACTCTCTGGACTCACCGGGGTGCATCCCCAGTGGTGCCAGTGAACTCTCTGGACTCACTGCAGTGCATCCCCAGTGGTGCCAGTGCACTCTCTGGACTCACTGCAGTGCATCCCCAGTGGCGCCAGTGCACTCTCTGGACTCACTGCACTGCATCCCATTGGTGATAGTGCACTCTCTGGACTCACTGCACTGCATCCCCAGTGGTGCCAGTGCACTCTCTGGACTCACTGCACTGCATCCCCAGTTGGTGCCAGTGCACTCTCTGGACTCACTGCAGTGCATCCCCAGTGGTGCCAGTGCACTCTCTGGACTCACTGCAGTGCTTCCGCACTGGTGCCAGTGCACTCTCTGCACTCACTGCACTGCATCAACAGTGGTGCCTCTGCACTCTCTGGAGTCACTGCACTGCATCCCCAGTGGTGCCAGTGCACTCTCTGGACTCACTGTAGTGCATCCCCAGTCGTGCCAGTGCACTCTCTGGACTCACTGCAGTGCATCCCCAGTGGTGCCAGTGCACTCTCTGGACTCACTGCAGTGCATCCCTTGTGGTGCCTTTGCACTCTCTGGACTCACTGCAGTGCATCCCCAGTGGTGCCAGTGCACTCTCTGCACTCACTGCACTGCATCCCCAGTGGTGCCAGTGCACTCTCTGGACTC
Source organism: Anser cygnoides (assembly GCF_040182565.1). NCBI lineage: Eukaryota > Metazoa > Chordata > Aves > Anseriformes > Anatidae > Anser > Anser cygnoides. The sequence continues at coordinate 69,417 of NW_027103076.1, read as the reverse complement.
AGTGTACTGCATCCCCAATGGTGCCACTGCACTCTCTGGACTCACTGCAGTGCATCCCCAGTGGTGCCAGTGCACTCTCTGGACTCACTGCACTGCATCCCCAGTGGTGCCAGTGCACTCTCAGGACTCACTGCACTGCATCCCCAGTGGTGCCAGTGCACTCTCTGGACTCACTGCACTGCATCCCCAGTGGTGCCAGTGCACTCTCTGGACTCACTGCACTGCATCAACAGTGGTGCCAGTGCACTCTCTGCACTCACTGCACTGCATCCCCAGTGATGCCAGTGTAGTCTCTGGACTCACAGCAGTGCATCCCCAGTGGTGCCAGTGCAACTACTGGACTCACTGCAGTGTAGCTCAGTGGTGCCAGAGCACTCTCTGGACTCACTGCACTGCATCCCCAGTGGTGCGAGTGCACTCTCTGGACTCACTGCACTGCATCCCCAGTGGTGCCAGTGCACTCTCTGGACTCACTGCAGTGTATCGCCATTGGAGCCGGTGCACTCTCTGGACTCACTAAACTGTATCCCCAGTGGTGCCAGAGAACTCTCTGGTCTCACTGCAGTGCATCCCCAGTGGTGCCAGTGCACTCTCTGGACTCACTGCATCCCCAGTGGTGCCAGGGCACTCTCTGGACTCACAGCACTGCATCCCCAGTGGTGCCAGTGCACTCTCTGGACTCACTGCACTAAAACCCCACTGGTGCCAGTGCAGTCTCTGGACTCACTGCACTGCATCCCCAGTGGTGCCAGTGCACTCTCTGGACTCACAGGTGTGCATCACCAGTGGTGCCAGTGCACTCTCTGGACTCACTGCACTGCATCCCCTGTGGTGCCAGTACACTCTCTGGACTCACTGCAGTGCATCCCCAGTGGTGCCAGTGCACTTTCTGGAGTCACTGCAGTGCATCCTCTGTTGTGCCAGTGCACTCTCTGCACTCACTGCACTGCATCCCCAGAAGTGCCAGTGCACTCTCTGGACTCACTGCACTGCATCCCCAGTGGTTCCATTGCACTCTCTGGACTCACTGCATTGGATCCCCAGTGGTGTCAGTGCACTCTCTGGACTCAGTGCAGTGCATCCCCAGTGGTGCCAGTGCACTCCCTGGACTCACTGCAGTGCTTCCCCACTGGTGCCAGTGCACTCTCTGGTCTCACTGCAGTGCATCCCCAGTGGTGCCAGTGCACTCTCTGGAGTCACTGCACTGCTTCCCCACTGGTGCCAGTGCACTCTCTGGACTCACTGCACTGCAAAACCAGTGGTGCCAGTGCACTCTCTGGACTCACTGCACTGCATCCCCAGTGGTGCCAGTGCACTCTCTGGAGTCACTGCGCTGCATCCCCAGTGGTGCCAGTGCCCTCTGTGGACTCACTGCACTACAACCCCTGTGGGGCCAGTGCACTCTCTGGACTCACTGCAGTGCATCCCCAGTGGTGCGAGTGCACTCTCTGGACTCACCGGGGTGCATCCCCAGTGGTGCCAGTGCACTCTCTGGACTCACCGGGGTGCATCCCCAGTGGTGCCAGTGCACTCTCTGGACTCACTGCAGTGCTTCCGCACTGGTGCCAGTGCACTCTCTGCACTCACTGCACTGCATCAACAGTGGTGCCTCTGCACTCTCTGGAGTCACTGCACTGCATCCCCAGTGGTGCCAGTGCACTCTCTGGACTCACTGTAGTGCATCCCCAGTGGTGCCAGTGCACTCTCTGGACTCACTGCACTGCATCCCCAGTGGTGCCAGTGCACTCTCTGGACTCACTGCAGTGCATCCCTTGTGGTGCCTTTGCACTCTCTGGACTCACTGCAGTGCATCCCCAGTGGTGCCAGTGCACTCTCTGCACTCACTGCACTGCATCCCCAGTGGTGCCAGTGCACTCTCTGGACTCAGTGTACTGCATCCCCAATGGTGCCACTGCACTCTCTGGACTCACTGCAGTGCATCCCCAGTGGTGCCAGTGCACTCTCTGGACTCACTGCACTGCATCCCCAGTGGTGCTAGTGCACTCTCTGAGCTCACTGCAGTGCATCCCCAGTGGTGCCAGTGCACTCTCTGGACTCACTGCACTGCATCCCCAGTGGTGCCAGTGCACTCTCTGGACTCACTGCACTGCATCCCCAGTGGTGCCAGTGCACTCTCTGCACTCACTGCACTGCATCCCCAGTGGTGCCAGTGTAGTCTCTGGACTCACAGCAGTGCATCCCCAGTGGTGCCAGTGCAACTACTGGACTCACTGCAGTGTAGCTCAGTGGTGCCAGAGCACTCTCTGGACTCACTGCACTGCATCCCCAGTGGTGCGAGTGCACTCTCTGGACTCACTGCACTGCATCCCCAGTGGTGCCAGTGCACTCTCTGAGCTCACTGCAGTGTATCGCCATTGGAGCCTGTGCACTCTCTGGACTCACTAAACTGTATCCCCGGTGGTGCCAGAGAACTCTCTGGTCTCACTGCAGTGCATCCCCAGTGGTGCCAGTGCACTCTCTGGACTCACTGCATCCCCAGTGGTGGCAGGGCACTCTCTGGACTCACAGCACTGCATCCCCAGTGGTGCCAGTGCACTCTCTGGACTCACTGCACTAAAACCCCAGTGGTGCCAGTGCAGTCTCTGGACTCACTGCACTGCATCCCCAGTGGTGCCAGTGCACTCTCTGGACTCACAGGGGTGCATCCCCATTGGTGCCAGTGCAGTCTCTGGAGTCACTGCAGTGCATCCCCAGTGGTGCCTGTGCACTCTCTGGACTCACTGCACTGCATCCCCAGTGCTGACAGTGCACTCTCTGGACTCACTGCACTGCATCCCCAGTGGTGCCAGTGTACTCTCTGGACTCAGTGCACTGCATCCCCAGTGGTGCCACTGCACTCTCTGGACTCACTGCAGTGCATCCCCAGTGGTGCCAGTGCACTCTCTGGACTCACTGCACTGCATCCCCAGTGGTGCCAGTGCACTCTCTGGACTCACTGCTCTGCATCCCCTGTGGTGCCAGTACACCCTCTGGACTCACTGCAGTGCATCCCCAGTGGTGCCAGTGTACTCTCTGGACTCACTGCACTGCATCACCAGCGGTGCCAGTGCACTCTCTGGACTCACTGCAGTGCATCCCCAGTGGTGCCAGTGCACTTTCTGGAGTCACTGCAGTGCATCCCCTTTTGTGCCAGTGCACTCTCTGCACTGCACTGCACTGCATCCCCAGAAGTGCCAGTGCACTCTCTGGACTCACTGCACTGCATCCCCAGTGGTTCCATTGCACTCTCTGGACTCACTGCATTGGATCCCCAGTGGTGTCAGTGCACTCTCTGGACTCACTGCAGTGCATCCGCAGTGGTGCCAGTGCACTCTCTGGACTCACTGCACTGCATCCCCAGTAGTGCCAGTGCACTCTGTGGACTCACTGCGCTGCATCCCCAGTGGTGCCAGTGCACTCTCTGGACTCACTGCACTGCATCCCCAGTGGTGCCAGTGCACTCTCTGCACTCACTGCAGTGCATCCCCAGTGGTGCCAGTGCACTATCTGGACTCATTGCAGTGCATCCCCAGTGGTGCCAGTGCACTCTCTGAGTCACTGCACTGCATTCCCAGTGGTGCCAGTGCACTCTCTGGACTCACTGCAGTGCATCCCCAGTGGTGCCAGTGCACTCTCTGGACTCACTGCACTGCAACCCCAGTGGTGCCAGTGCACTCTCTGGACTCACCGCACTGCATCCCCAGTGGTGCCAGTGCACTCTCCGGAATCACTGCACTGCATCCCCAGTGGTGTCAGTGCACTCTCTGGACTCACTGCAGTGCATCCCCAGTGGTGCCCGTGCACTCTCTGGACTCACTGCAGTGCATCCCCAGTGGTGCCAGTGCACTCTCTGGACTCACTGCATTGCATCCCCAGTGGTGCCAGTGCACTCTCTGGACTCACTGCAGTGCATCCGCAGTGGTGCCAGTGCACTCTCTGGACTCACTGCACTGCATCCCCAGTGGTGCCTGTGCAGTCTCTGGACTCACTACAGTTCATCCCCAGTGGAGCCAGTGCACTCTCTGGACTCACTGAACTGCATCCCCAGTGGTGCCAGTGCACTCTCTGGACTCACTGCACTCAATTCCCACTGGTGCCAGTCCACTCTCTGGACTCACTGCACTGCATCCCCAGTGGTGCCAGTGGACTCTCCGCACTCATGCACTGCATACCCAGTGGTGCCAGTGCACTCTTTGGACTCACTGCACTGCATGAACAGTGGTGCCAGTGCACTCTCTGGACTCACTGCACTGCATCCCCAGTGGTGCCAGTGTAGCGTCTGGACTCACTGTAGTGCATCCCCAGTGGTGCCAGTGCAATCTCAGGACTCACTGCAGTGCAGCTCCAGTTGGTGCCAGTGCAGTCTCTGGACTCACTACACTGCATCAACAGTGGTGCCAGTGCACTCTCTGGACTCACTGCAGTGCATCCCCAGTGGAGCCTGTGCACTCTCTGGAGTCACTGCAGTGTATACCCAGTGGTGCCAGTGCACTCTCTGGACTCACTGAACTGCATCCCCAGTGGTGCCAGAGTACTCTCTGGACTCACTGCTCTCCATCCCCAGTGGTGCCAGTGCATTCTCTGGACTCATTGCAGTGCATCCCCAGTGGTGCCAGTGCACTCTCTGGACTCACTGCAGTGCATCCCCAGTGGTGCCAGTGCACTCTCTGGACTCACTGCACTGCATCCCCAGTGGTGCCACTGCACTCTCTGGACTCACTGCACTGCATCACCATTGGTGCCAGGGCACTCTCCGGACTCACGGCAGTGCATCCGCAGTGGTGCCAGTGCACTCTTTCGAGTCACTGCAGTTCATCCCCAGTGGTGCCAGTGCACTCTCTGGACTCACTGCAGTGCATCCCCAGTGGTGCCAGTGCACTCTCTGGACTCACTGCAGTGCATCCCCAGTGCTGCCAGTGCACTCTCTGGACTCACTGCAGTGCATCCCCAGTGGTGCCAGTGCACTCTCTGGACTCACAGCACTGCATCCCCAGTGGTGCCAGTGCACTCTCTGCACTCACAGCACTGCATCAACAGTGGTGCCTCTGCACTCTCTGGAGTCACTGCACTGCATCCCCAGTGGTGCCAGTGCACTCTCTGGACTCACTGCACTGCATACCCGGTGGTGCCACTGCACTCTCTGGACTCACTGCACTGCATCACCATTGGTGCCAGGGCACTCTCCGGACTCACTGCAGTGCATCCCCAGTGGTGCCAGTGCACTCTCTGGACTCACTGCAGTGCATCCCAAGTGCTGCCAGTGCACTCTCTGGACTCACTGCAGTGCACCCCCACTGGTGCCAGTGCACTCTCCGGAATCACTGCAGTGCATCCCCAGTGGTGCCAGTGCACTCTCTGGACTCACTGCACTGCATCCCCAGTGGTGCCAGTGCACTCTCTGGACTCACTGCATTGCATCCCCAGTGGTGCCAGTGCACTCTCTGGACTCACTGCACTGCATCCCCAGTGGTGTCAGGGCACTCTCTGGACTCACTGCAGTGCATCCCCAGTGGTGCCAGTGCACTCTCTGCCCTCACTGCAGTGCATACCCAGTGGTGCCTGTGCAATCTCTGGGCTCACCGGGGTGCATCCCCAGTGGTTACAGTGCACTCTTTCAAGTCACTGCAGTGCATCCCCAGTGGTGCCAGTGCACTCTCTGGACTCACTGCACTGCATCCCCAGTGGTGCCACTGCACTCTCTGGACTCACTGCACTGCATCACCATTGGTGCCAGTGCACTCTCCGGACTCACTGCAGTGCATCCGCAGTGGTGCCAGTGCACTCTTTTGAGTCACTGCAGTGCATCCCCAGTGGTGCCAGTGCACTCTCTGGACTCACTGCAGTGCATCCCCAGTGGTGCCAGTGCACTCTCTGCACTCACTGCACTGCATCACCAGTGGTGCCAGTGCACTCTCTGGACTCACTGCAGTGCATCCCCAGTGGTGCCAGTGCACTCTCTGGACTCACTGCACTGCATCCCCAGTGGTGCCAGTGCACTCTCTGCCCTCACTGCAGTGCATACCCAGTGGTGCCAGTGCAATCTCTGGGCTCACCGGGGTGCATCCCCAGTGGTGCCAGTGCACTCTTTCAAGTCACTGCAGTGCATCCCCAGTGGTGCCAGTGCACTCTCTGGACTCACTGAACTGCATCCCCAGTGGTGCCAGTGCACTCTCTGGACTCACTGCACTGCATCCCCAGTGGTGCCAGTGCACTCTCTGGACTCACTGCACTTCATCCCCAGTGGTGCCAGTGCACTCTCTGCACTCACTGCACTGCATCCCCAGTGGTGCCAGTGCACTCTCTGGACTCACTGCACTGCATCCCCAGTGGTGCCAGTGCACTCTCTGGACTCACTGCACTGCATCACCATTGGTGCCAGGGCACTCTCCGGACTCACTGCAGTGCATCCGCAGTGGTGCCAGTGCACTCTTTCGAGTCACTGCAGTGCATCCCCAGTGGTGCCAGTGCACTCTCTGGACTCACTGCACTGCATCCCCAGTGGTGCCAGTGCACTCTCTGCACTCACTGCACTGCATCCCCAGTGTTCCCAGAGCACTCTCTGGACTCACTGCAGTGCATCCCCAGTGGTGCCAGTGCACTCTCTGGACTCACTGCAGTGCATCCCCAGTGGTGCCAGTGCACTCTCTGGACTCACTGCACTGCATCCCCAGTGGTGCCAGTGCACTCTCTGCACTCACTGCACTGCATCACCAGTGGTGCCAGTGCACTCTCTGGACTCACTGCAGTGCATCCCCAGTGGTGCCAGTGCACTCTCTGGACTCACTGCACTGCATCCCCAGTGGTGCCAGTGCACTCTCTGGAGTCGCAGCACTGCATCAACAGTGGTGCCTCTGCACTCTCTGGAGTCACTGCACTGCATCCCCAGTGCTGATAGTGCACTCTCTGGACTCACTGCACTGCATCCCCAGTGGTGCCAGTGCACTCTCTGGACTCACTGCAGTGCATCCCCAGTGGTGCCAGTGCACTCTCTGGACTCACTGCACTGCATCCCCAGTGGTGCCAGTGCACTCTCTGGACTCACTGCACTTCATCCCCAGTGGTGCCAGTGCACTCTCTGGACTCACTGCATTGCATCCCCAGTGGTGCCAGTGCACTCTCTGGACTCACTGCACTGCATCCCCAGTGGTGCCAGTGCACTCTCTGGACTCACTGCACTGCATCACCATTGGTGCCAGGGCACTCTCCGGACTCACTGCAGTGCATCCGCAGTGGTGCCAGTGCACTCTTTCGAGTCACTGCAGTGCATCCCCAGTGGTGCCACTGCACTCTCTGGACTCACTGCAGTGCATCCCCAGTGGTGCCAGTGCACTCTCCGGACTCACTGCACTGCATCCCCAGTGGTGCCAGTGCACTCTCTGGACTCACTGCAGTGCATCCCCAGTCGTGCCAGTGCACTCTCTGCACTCACTGCACTGCATCCCCAGTGGTGCCAGTGCACTCTCTGCACTCACTGCACTGCATCCCCGGTGCCCCAGAGCACTCTCTGGACTCACCGAGGTGCATCCCCAGTGGTGCCAGTGCACTCTCTGGACTCACCGCACTGCATCACCAGTGGTGCCAGTGCACTCTCTGGACTCACTGCACTGCATCCCCAGTGGTGCCAGTGCACTCTCTGGAGTCACTGCGCTGCATCCCCAGTGGTGCCAGTGCCCTCTGTGGACTCACTGCACTACATCCCCTGTGGGGCCAGTGCACTCTCTGGACTCACTGCAGTGCATCCCCAGTGGTGCGAGTGCACTCTCTGGACTCACCGGGGTGCATCCCCAGTGGTGCCAGTGCACTCTCTGGACTCACCGGGGTGCATCCCCAGTGGTGCCAGTGCACTCTCTGGAGTCACTGCAGTGCATCCCCAGTGGTGCCAGTGCACTCTGTGGACTCACTGCACTGCATCCCCAGTGTTGCCAGTGCACTCTCTGGAGTCACTGCACTGCATCCCCAGTGGTGCCAGTGCACTCTCTGGACTCACTGCACTGCATCCCCAGTGGTGCCAGTGCACTCTCTGGACTCACTGCAGTGCATCCCCAGTGGCGCCAGTGCACTCTCTGGACTTACTGCACTGCATCCCATTGGTGCTAGTGTACTCTCTGGACTCACTGCACTGCATCCGCAGTGGTGCCAGTGCACTCTCTGCACTCACTGCACTGCATCAACAGTGTTGCCTCTGCACTCTCTGCCCTCACTGCAGTGCATCCCCAGTGGTGCCAGTGCACTCTCTGGACTCACTGTAGTGCATCCCCAGTGGTGCCAGTGCACTCTCTGGACTCACTGCACTGCGTCCCCAGTGGTGCCAGTGCACTCTCTGGACTCACTGCAGTGCATCCCCAGTGGTGCCTTTGCACTCTCAGGACTCACTGCACTGCATCCCCAGTGGTGCCAGTGCACTCTCTGGACTCACTGCACTGCATCCCCAGTGGTGCCAGTGCACTCTCTGGACTCAGTGCACTGCATCCCCAATGGTGCCACTGCACTCTCTGGACTCACTGCAGTGCATCCCCAGTGGTGCCAGTGCACTCTCTGGACTCACTGCACTGCATCCCCAGTGGTGCCAGTGCACTCTCTGGACTCACTGCACTGCATCCCCAGTGGTGCCAGTGCACTCTCTGAGCTCACTGCAGTGCATCCCCAGTGGTGCCAGTGCACTCTCTGGACTCACTGCACTGCATCCCCAGTGGTGCCAGTGCACTCTCTGGACTCACTGCACTGCATCCCCAGTGGTGCCAGTGCACTCTCTGAGCTCACTGCAGTGCATCCCCAGTGGTGCCAGTGCACTCTCTGGACTCACTGCACTGCATCCCCAGTGGTGCCAGTGCACTCTCTGGACTCACTGCACTGCATCCCCAGTGGTGCCAGTGCACTGTCTGGACTCACTGCAGTGTATCGCCATTGGAGCCGGTGCACTCTCTGGACTCACTAAACTGCATCCCCAGTGGTGCCAGAGAAATCTCTGGTCTCACTGCAGTGCATCCCCAGTGGTGCCAGTGCACTCTCTGGACTCACTGCATCCCCAGTGGTGCCAGGGCACTCTCTGGACTCACAGCACTGCATCCCCATTGGTGCCAGTGCACTCTCTGGACTCACTGCACTAAAACCCCAGTGGTGCCAGTTCAGTCTCTGGACTCACTGCACTGCATCCCCAGTGGTGCCAGTGCACTCTCTGGACTCACCGGGGTGCATCCCCAGTGGTGCCAGTGCACTCTCTGGACTCACTGCATTGCATCCCCAGTGGTGCCAGTGCACTCTCTGGACTCACTGCACTGCATCCCCAGTGGTGCCAGGGCACTCTCTGGACTCACTGCAGTGCATCCCCAGTGGTGCCAGTGCACTCTCTGCCCTCACTGCAGTGCATCCCCAGTGGTGCCAGTGCACTCTCTGCACTCACTGCAGTGCATCCCCAGTGGTGCCAGTGCAATCTCTGGGCTCACCGGGGTGCATCCCCAGTGGTGCCAGTGCACTCTCTGGACTCACTGCAGTGCATCCCCAGTGGTGCCAGTGCACTCTCTGGACTCACTGCACTGCATCCCCAGTGGTGCCAGGGCACTCTCTGCTCTCACTGCACTGCATCCCCAGTGGTGCCAGTGCACTCTCTGGACTCACTGCACTGCAACCCCAGTGGTGCCAGTGCACTCTCTGGACTCACTGCAGTGCACCCCCAGTGCTGCCAGTGCACTCTCTGGACTCACTGCACTGCATCCCCAGTGGTGCCAGTGCACTCTCTGGACTCACTGCACTGCATCCCCAAGGTGCCAGGGCACTCTCTGGACTCAACTGCACTGCATCCCCAGTGCTGCCAGTGCACTCTCTGGACTCACTGCAGTGCATCCCCAGTGGTGCCAGTGCACTCTCTGGACTCACTGCACTGCATCCCCAGTGGTGCCAGTGCACTCTCTGGACTCACTGCACTGCATCCCCAGTGGTGCCAGTGCACTCTCTGGACTCACTGCAGTTCATCCCCAGTGGTGCCAGTGCACTCTCTGGACTCACTGCATTGCATCCCCAGTGGTGCCAGTGCACTCTCTGGACTCACTGCACTGCATCCGCAGTGGTGTCACTGCACTCTCTGGACTCACTGCACTGCATCACCATTGGTGCCAGGGCACTCTCTGCACTCACGGCAGTGCATCCGCAGTGGTGCCAGTGCACTCTTTCGACTCACTGCAGTGCATCCCCAGTGGTGCCAGTGCACTCTCTGGACTCACTGCACTGCATCCCCAGTGGTGCCAGTGCACTCTCTGGAATCACTGCAGTGCATCCCCAGTGGTGCCAGTGCACTCTCTGGACTCACTGCACTGCATCCCCAGTGGTGCCAGTGCACTCTCTGGACTCACTGCACTGCATCCCCAGTGGTGCCACTGCACTCTCTGGACTCCCTGCACTGCATCACCATTGGTGCCAGTGCACTCTCCGGACTCACTGCAGTGCATCCGCAGTGGTGCCAGTGCACTCTTTTGAGTCACTGCAGTGCATCTCCAGTGGTGCCAGTGCACTCTCTGGACTCACTGCAGTGCATCCCCAGTGGTGCCAGTGCACTCTCTGCACTCACTGCACTGCATCACCAGTGGTGCCAGTGCACTCTCTGGACTCACTGCAGTGCATCCCCAGTGGTGCCAGTGCACTCTCTGGACTCACTGCACTGCATCCCCAGTGGTGCCAGTGCACTCTCTGGAGTCGCAGAACTGCATCAACAGTGGTGCCTCTGCACTCTCTGGAGTCACTGCACTGCATCCCCAGTGCTGATAGTGCAATCTCTGGACTCACTGCAGTGCATCCCCAGTGGTGCCAGTGCACTCTCTGGACTCACTGCAGTGCATCCCCAGTCGTGCCAGTGCACTCTCTGGAGTCACTGCAGTGTATCCCCAGTGGTGCCAGTGCACTCTCTGGACTCACTGAACTGCATCCCCAGTGGTGCCAGAGCACTCTCTGGACTCACTGCACTGCATCCCCAGTGCTGCCAGTGCACTCTCTGCACTCACCGCAGTGCATCGCCAGTGGTGCCAGTGCACTCTCTGGACTCACTGCACTGCATCACAAGTGGTGCCAGTGCACTCTCTGGACTCAGTGCACTGCATCCCCAGTGGTGCCAGTGCACTCTCTGGACTCACTGCATTGCATCCCCAGTGGTGCCAGTGCACTCTCTGGACTCACTGCACTGCATCCCCAGTGGTGCCACTGCACTCTCTGGACTCACTGCACTGCATCACCATTGGTGCCAGGGCACTCTCCGGACTCACTGCACTGCATCCCCAGTGGTGCCAGTGCACTCTTTCGAGTCACTGCAGTCCATCCCCAGTGGTGCCAGTGCACTCTCTGGACTCAGTGCACTGCATCCCCAGTGGTGCCAGTGCACTCTCTGGACTCACTGCAGTGCATCACCAGTGGTGCCAGTGCACTCTCTGGACTCACTGCACTGCATCCCCAGTGGTGCCAGTGCACTCTCTGGAATCACTGCAGTGCATCCCCAGTGGTGCCAGTGCACTCTCTGTACTCACTGCACTGAATCACCTGTGGTGCCAGTGCACTCTCTGGACTCACTGCAGTGCATCCCCAGTGGTGCCAGTGCACTCTCTGAACTCACCGCACTGCATCCCCAGTGGTGTCAGTGCACTCTCTGGACTCACTGCACTGCATCCCCTGTGGTGCCAGTGCACTCTGTGGACACATCGCATTGCATCCCCAGTGGTGCCAGTGCACTCTCTGGACTCACTGCACTGCATCCCCAGTGGTGCCAGTGCACTCTCTGGACTCACTGCACTACATCCCCAGTGGTGCCAGTGCACTCTCTGGACTCACGGCACTGCATCCCCAGTGGTGCCAGTGCACTCTCTGGAGTCACTGCACTGCATCCTCAGTGGTGCCAGTGCACTCTCTGGACTCACTGCACTGCATCCCCAGTGGTGCCAGGGCACTCTCTGGACTCACTGCACTGCATCCCCAGTGGTCCCACTGCACTCTCTGCCCTCACTGCAGTGCATCCCCAGTGGTGCCAGTGCACTCTCTGCACTCACTGCAGTGCATCCCCAGTGGTGCCAGTGCAATCTCTGGGCTCACCGGGGTGCATCCCCAGTGGTGCCAGTGCACTCTCTGGACTCACTGCACTGCATCACCTGTGGTGCCAGTGCACTCTCTGGACTCACTGCAGTGCATCCCCAGTGGTGCCAGTGCACTCTCTGCACTCACTGCACTGCATCCCCAGTGGTGCCAGTGCACTCTCTGCACTCACTGCACTGCATCCCCAGTAGTGCCAGTGCACTCTGAGGACTCACTGCGCTGCATCCCCAGTGGTGCCAGTGCACTCTCTGGACTCACTGCACTGCATCCCCAGTGGTGCCAGTGCACTCTCTGCACTCACTGCAGTGCATCCCCAGTGGTGCCAGTGCACTATCTGGACTCATTGCAGTGCATCCCCAGTGGTGCCAGTGCACTCTCTGAGTCACTGCACTGCATTCCCAGTGGTGCCAGTGCACTCTCTGGACTCACTGCAGTGCATCCCAAGTGGTGCCAGTGCACTCTCTGGACTCACTGCACTGCAACCCCAGTGGTGCCAGTGCACTCTCTGGACTCACTGCACTGCATCCCCAGTGGTGCCAGTGCACTCTCCGGAATCACTGCACTGCATCTCCAGTGGTGTCAGTGCACTCTCTGGACTCACTGCAGTGCATCACCAGTGGTGCCCGTGCACTCTCTGGACTCACTGCAGTGCATCCCCAGTGGTGCCAGTGCACTCTCTGGACTCACTGCATTGCATCCCCAGTGGTGCCAGTGCACTCTCTGGACTCACTGCAGTGCATCCGCAGTGGTGCCAGTGCACTCTCTGGACTCACTGCACTGCATTCCCAGTGGTGTCTGTGCAGTCTCTGGACTCACTACAGTTCATCCCCAGTGGAGCCAGTGCACTCTCTGGACTCACTGCACTGCATCCCCAGTGGTGCCAGTGCACTCTCTGGACTCACTGCACTCCATCCCCACTGGTGCCAGTCCACTCTCTGGACTCACTGCACTGCATCCCCAGTGGTGCCAGTGGACTCTCCGCACTCATGCACTGCATACCCAGTGGTGCCAGTGCACTCTTTGGACTCACGGCACTGCATGAACAGTGGTGCCAGTGCACTCTCTGGACTCACTGCACTGCATCCCCAGTGGTGCCAGTGTAGCCTCTGGACTCACTGTAGTGCATCCCCAGTGGTGCCAGTGCAATCTCAGGACTCACTGCAGTGCAGCTCCAGTTGGTGCCAGTGCAGTCTCTGGACTCACTGCACTGCATCCCCAGTGGTGCCAGTGCACTCTCTGGACTCACTGCAGTGCATCCCCAGTGGTGCCTGTGCACTCTCTGGAGTCACTGCAGTATATCCCCAGTGGTGCCAGTGCACTCTCTGGACTCACTGAACTGCATCCCCAGTGGTGCCAGAGCACTCTCTGGACTCACTGCAGTGCATCCCCAGTGGTGCCTGTGCACCCTCTGGAGTCACTGCAGTGTATCCCCAGTGGTGCCAGTGCACTCTCTGTACTCACTGAACTGCATCCCCAGTGGTGCCAGTGCACTCTCTGGACTCACTGCAGTGCATCCCCAGTAGTGCCAGTGCACTCTCTGGACTCACTGCACTGCATGAACAGTGGTGCCAGTGCACTCTCTGGAGTCACTGCACTGCATCCCCAGTGGTGCCAGTGCACTCTCTGGACTCACTGCATTGCATCCCCAGTGGTGCCAGTGCACTCTCTGGACTCACTGCACTGCATCCCCAGTGGTGCCACTGCACTCTCTGGACTCACTGCACTGCATCACCATTGGTGCCAGGGCACTCTCCGGACTCACTGCAGTGCATCCGCAGTGGTGTCAGTGCACTCTTTCGAGTCACTGCAGTTCATCCCCAGTGGTGCCAGTGCACTCTCTGGACTCACTGCAGTGCATCCCCAGTGGTGCCAGTGCACTCTCTGGACTCACTGCAGTGCATCCCCAGTGCTGCCAGTGCACTCTCTGGACTCACTGCAGTGCATCACCAGTGCTGCCAGTGCACTCTCTGGACTCACTGCAGTGCATCCCCAGTGGTGCCAGTGCACTCTCTGGACTCACTGCACTGCATCCCCAGTGGTGCCAGTGCACTCTCTGGGCTCACTGCAGTGCATCCCCAGTGGTGCCAGTGCACTCTCTGCACTCACTGCACTGCATCCACAGTGGTGCCAGTGCACTCTCTGGACTCACTGCAGTGCATCCCCAGTGGTGCCAGTGCACTCTCTGGACTCACTGCAGTGCATCCCCAGTGGTGCCAGTGCACTCTCTGGACTCACTGCAGTGCATCCCAAGTGCTGCCAGTGCACTCTCCGGACTCACTGCAGTGCACCCCCACTGGTGCCAGTGCACTCTCCGGAATCACTGCAGTGCATCCCCAGTGGTGCCAGTGCACTCTCTGGACTCACTGCGCTGCATCCACAGTGGTGCCAGTGCACTCTCTGGACTCACTGCATTGCATCCCCAGTGGTGCCAGTGCACTCTCTGGACTCACTGCACTGCATCCCCAGTGGTGCCAGGGCACTCTCTGGACTCACTGCAGTGCATCCCCAGTGGTGCCAGTGCACTCTCTGCCCTCACTGCAGTGCATCCCCAGTGGTGCCAGTGCACTCTCTGCACTCACTGCAGTGCATCCCCAGTGGTGCCAGTGCAATCTCTGGGCTCACCGCGGTGCATCCCCAGTGGTGCCAGTGCACTCTCTGGACTCACTGCACTGCATCCCCAGTGGTGCCAGTGCACTCTCTGGGCTCACCGCGGTGCATCCCCAGTGGTGCCAGTGCACTCTCTGGACTCACTGCACTGCATCCCCAGTGGTGCCAGTGCACTCTCTGGACTCACTGCACTGCATCCCCAGTGGTGACAGTGCACTCTCTGGACTCACTGCAGTGCATCCCCAGTGCTGCCAGTGCACTCTCTGGACTCACTGCACTGCATCCCCAGTGGTGCCACTGCACTCTCTGGACTCACTGCACTGCATCCCCAAGGTGCCAGGGCACTCTCTGGACTCAACTGCACTGCATCCCCAGTGCTGCCAGTGCACTCTCTGGACTCACTGCAGTGCATCCCCAGTGGTGCCAGTGCACTCTCTGGACTCACTGCACTGCATCCCCAGTGGTGCCAGTGCACTCTCTGGACTCACTGCACTGCATCCCCAGTGGTGCCAGTGCACTCTCTGGACTCACTGCAGTTCATCCCCAGTGGTGCCAGTGCACTCTCTGGACTCACTGCACTGCATCCGCAGTGGTGTCACTGCACTCTCTGGACTCACTGCACTGCATCACCATTAGTGCCAGGGCACTCTCTGCACTCACGGCAGTGCATCCGCAGTGGTGCCAGTGCACTCTTTCGACTCACTGCAGTGCATCCCCAGTGGTGCCAGTGCACTCTCTGGACTCACTGCACTGCATCCCCAGTGGTGCCAGTGCACTCTCTGGACTCACTGCACTGCATCCCCAGTGGTGCCAGTGCACTCTCCGGACTCAATGCAGTGCATCCGCAGTGGTGCCAGTGCACTCTTTTGAGTCACTGCAGTGCATCCCCAGTGGTGCCAGTGCACTCTCTGGACTCACTGCTGTGCATCCCCAGTGGTGCCAGTGCACTCTCTGCACTCACTGCACTGCATCACCAGTGGTGCCAGTGCACTCTCTGGACTCACTGCAGTGCATCCCCAGTGGTGCCAGTGCACTCTCTGGAGTCGCAGCACTGCATCAACAGTGGTGCCTCTGCACACTCTGGAGTCACTGCACTGCATCCCCAGTGGTGTCAGTGCACTCTCTGGACTCACTGCAGTGCATCCCCAGTGGTGCCAGTGCACTCTCTGGACTCACTGCACTGCATCCCCAGTCGTGCCAGTGCACTCTCTGGACTCACTGCACTGCATCCCCAGTGGTGCCAGTGCACTCTCTGGACTCACTGCACTTCATCCGCAGTGGTGCCAGTGCACTCTCTGGACTCACTGCATTGCATCCCCAGTGGTGCCAGTGCACTCTCTGGACTCACTGCACTGCATCCCCACTGGTGCCAGTGCACTCTCTGGACTCACTGCACTGCATTCCCTTTTGTGCCAGTGCACTCTCTGGACTCACTGCAGTGCATCCCCAGTGGTGCCAGTGCACTCTCTGGACTCACTGCACTGCATCCCCTGTGGTGCCAGTGCACTCCCTGGACTCACTGCACTGCATCCCCAGTGGTGCCAGTGCACTCTCTGCACTCACTGCACTGCATCCCCAGTGTTCCCAGAGCACTCTCTGGACTCACTGCAGTGCATCCCAAGTGGTGCCAGTGCACTCTCTGGACTCACTGCACTGCAACCCCAGTGGTGCCAGTGCACTCTCTGGACTCACCGCACTGCATCCCCAGTGGTGCCAGTGCACTCTCCGGAATCACTGCACTGCATCCCCAGTGGTGTCAGTGCACTCTCTGGACTCACTGCAGTGCATCCCCAGTGGTGCCCGTGCACTCTCTGGACTCACTGCAGTGCATCCCCAGTGGTGCCAGTGCACTCTCTGGACTCACTGCATTGCATCCCCAGTGGTGCCAGTGCACTCTCTGGACTCACTGCAGTGCATCCGCAGTGGTGCCAGTGCACTCTCTGGACTCACTGCACTGCATCCCCAGTGGTGTCTGTGCAGTCTCTGGACTCACTACAGTTCATCCAATGTGGAGCCAGTGCACTCTCTGGACTCACTGCACTGCATCCCCAGTGGTGCCAGTGCACTCTCTGGACTCACTGCACTCCATCCCCACTGGTGCCAGTCCACTCTCTGGACTCACTGCAGTGCATCCCCTGTGGTGCCATTGCACTCTCTGGACTCACTGCACTCCATCCCCAATGGTGCCTGTGCACTCTCTTGAGTCACTGCAGTGCATCCCCAGTGGTGCCAGTGCACTCTCTGCACTCACTGCACTGCATCCCCGGTGTTCCCAGAGAACTCTCTGGACTCACCGAGGTGCATCCCCAGTGGTGCCAGTGCACTCTCTGGACTCACCGCACTGCATCCCCAGTGGTGCCAGTGCACTCTCTGGACTCACTGCAGTGCATCCCCTGTGGTGCCATTGCACTCTCTGGACTCACTGCACTCCATCCCCAATGGTGCCTGTGCACTCTCTTGAGTCACTGCACTGCATCCCCAGTGGTGCCAGTGCACTCTATGGACTAACTGCAGTGCATCCCCAGTGGTGCCAGTGCACTCTCTGGACTCACTGCACTGCATCCCCAGTGGTGCCAGTGCACTCTCTGGACTCACTGCACTGCATCCCCAGTGGTTCCAGTGCACTCTCTGGATCACTGCACTGCATCACCATTGGTGCCAGGGCACTCTCCGGACTCACTGCAGTGCATCCCCAGTGGTGCCAGTGCACTCTTTCGAGTCACTGCACTGCATCCCCAGTGGTGCCAGTGCACTCTCTGGACTCACTGCACTGCATCTCCAGTGGTGCCAGTGCACTCTCTGGAGTCACTGCGCTGCATCCCCAGTGGTGCCAGTGCCCTCTGTGGACTCACTGCACTACAACCCCTGTGGGGCCAGTGCACTCTCTGGACTCACTGCAGTGCATCCCCAGTGGTGCGAGCGCACTCTCTGGACTCACCGGGGTGCATCCCCAGTGGTGGCAGTGCACTCTCTGGACTCACCGGGGTGCATCCCCAGTGGTGCCAGTGCACTCTCTGGACTCACTGCACTGCATCCCCAGTGGTGCCAGTGCACTCTGTGGACTCACTGCAGTGCATCCCCAGTGTTGCTAGTGTACTCTCTGGAGTCACTGCACTGCATCCCCAGTGGTGCCAGTGCACTCTCTGGACTCACTGCACTGCATCCCCAGTTGTGCCAGTGCACTCTCTGGACTCACTGCAGTGCATCCCCAGTGGTGCCAGTGCACTCTCTGGACTCACTGCAGTGCTTCCCCAGTGGTGCCAGTGCACTCTCTGCACTCACTGCACTGCATCAACAGTGGTGCCTCTGCACTCTCTTGAGTCACTCCACTGCATCCCCAGTGGTGCCAGTGCACTCTCTGGACTCACTGTAGTGCATCCCCAGTGGTGCCAGTGCACTCTCTGCACTCACTGCACTGCATCCCCAGTGGTGCCAGTGCACTCTCTGGACTCAGTGTACTGCATCCCCAATGGTGCCACTGCACTCTCTGGACTCACTGCAGTGCATCCCCAGTGGTGCCAGTGCACTCTCTGGACTCACTGCAGTGCATCCCCAGTGGTGCCAGTGCACTCTCTGAGCTCACTGCAGTGCATCCCCAGTGGTGCCAGTGCACTCTCTGGACTCACTGCACTGCATCCCCAGTGGTTCCAGTGCACTCTCTGGACTCACTGCACTGCATCAACAGTGGTGCCAGTGCACTCTCTGCACTCACTGCACTGCATCCCCAGTGGTGCCAGTGTAGTCTCTGGACTCACAGCAGTGCATCCCCAGTGGTGCCAGTGCAACTACTGGACTCACTGCAGTGTAGATCAGTGGTGCCAGAGCACTCTCTGGACTCACTGCACTGCATCCCCAGTGGTGCGAGTGCACTCTCTGGACTCACTGCACTGCATCCCCAGTGGTGCCAGTGCACTGTCTGGACTCACTGCAGTGTATCGCCATTGGAGCCGGTGCACTCTCTGGACTCACTAAACTGTATCCCCAGTGGTGCCAGAGAACTCTCTGGTCTCACTGCAGTGCATCCCCAGTGGTGCCAGTGCACTCTCTGGACTCACTGCATCCCCAGTGGTGCCAGGGCACTCTCTGGACTCACTGCACTGCATCCCCATTGGTGCCAGTGCACTCTCTGGACTCACTGCACTAAAACCCCAGTGGTGCCAGTGCAGTCTCTGGACTCACTGCACTGCATCCCCAGTGGTGCCAGTGCACTCTCTGGACTCACCGGGGTGCATCCCCAGTGGTGCCAGTGCACTCTCTGGACTCACTGCACTGCATCCCCTGTGGTGCCAGTACACTCTCTGGACTCACTGCAGTGCATCCCCAGTGGTGCCAGTGTACTCTCTGGACTCACTGCACTGCAGAACCAGCGGTGCCAGTGCACTCTCTGGACTCACTGCACTGCATCCCCAGTGGTGCCAGTGCACTTTCTGGAGTCACTGCAGTGCATCCTCTGTTGTGCCAGTGCACTCTCTGCACTCACTGCACTGCATCCCCAGTGGTTCCATTGCACTCTCTGGACTCACTGCATTGGATCCCCAGTGGTGTCAGTGCACTCTCTGGACTCAGTGCAGTGCATCCCCAGTGGTGCCAGTGCACTCTCTGGACTCACTGCAGTGCTTCCCCACTGGTGCCAGTGCACTCTCTGGACTCACTGCAGTGCATCCCCAGTGGTGCCAGTGCACTCTCTGGAGTCACTGCACTGCATCCCCAGTGCTGACAGTGCACTCTCTGGACTCACTGCATTGCATCACCAGTGGTGGCAGTGTACTCTCTGGACTCACTGCACTGCATCCCCAGTGGAGACAGTGCACTCTCTGTAGTCACTGCGCTGCATCCCTAGTGGTTCCAGGGCACTCTCTCGACTCACTGCACTGCAAATGCAGTGGTGCCAGTGCACTCTCTGGACTCACTGCACTGCATCCCCAGTGGTGCCAGTGCACTCTCTGGAGTCACTGCGCTGCATCCCCAGTGGTGCCAGTGCCCTCTGTGGACTCACTGCACTACAACCCCTATGGGGCCAGTGCACTCTCTGGACTCACTGCAGTGCATCCCCAGTGGTGCGAGTGCACTCTCTGGACTCACCGGGGTGCATCCCCAGTGGTGCCAGTGCACTCTCTGGACTCACCGGGGTGCATCCCCAGTGGTGCCAGTGAACTCTCTGGACTCACTGCAGTGCATCCCCAGTGGTGCCAGTGCACTCTCTGGACTCACTGCAGTGCATCCCCAGTGGCGCCAGTGCACTCTCTGGACTCACTGCACTGCATCCCATTGGTGATAGTGCACTCTCTGGACTCACTGCACTGCATCCCCAGTGGTGCCAGTGCACTCTCTGGACTCACTGCACTGCATCCCCAGTTGGTGCCAGTGCACTCTCTGGACTCACTGCAGTGCATCCCCAGTGGTGCCAGTGCACTCTCTGGACTCACTGCAGTGCTTCCGCACTGGTGCCAGTGCACTCTCTGCACTCACTGCACTGCATCAACAGTGGTGCCTCTGCACTCTCTGGAGTCACTGCACTGCATCCCCAGTGGTGCCAGTGCACTCTCTGGACTCACTGTAGTGCATCCCCAGTCGTGCCAGTGCACTCTCTGGACTCACTGCAGTGCATCCCCAGTGGTGCCAGTGCACTCTCTGGACTCACTGCAGTGCATCCCTTGTGGTGCCTTTGCACTCTCTGGACTCACTGCAGTGCATCCCCAGTGGTGCCAGTGCACTCTCTGCACTCACTGCACTGCATCCCCAGTGGTGCCAGTGCACTCTCTGGACTCAGTGTACTGCATCCCCAATGGTGCCACTGCACTCTCTGGACTCACTGCAGTGCATCCCCAGTGGTGCCAGTGCACTCTCTGGACTCACTGCACTGCATCCCCAGTGGTGCCAGTGCACTCTCAGGACTCACTGCACTGCATCCCCAGTGGTGCCAGTGCACTCTCTGGACTCACTGCACTGCATCCCCAGTGGTGCCAGTGCACTCTCTGGACTCACTGCACTGCATCAACAGTGGTGCCAGTGCACTCTCTGCACTCACTGCACTGCATCCCCAGTGATGCCAGTTTAGTCTCTGGACTCACAGCAGTGCATCCCCAGTGGTGCCAGTGCAACTACTGGACTCACTGCAGTGTAGCTCAGTGGTGCCAGAGCACTCTCTGGACTCACTGCACTGCATCCCCAGTGGTGCGAGTGCACTCTCTGGACTCACTGCACTGCATCCCCAGTGGTGCCAGTGCACTCTCTGGACTCACTGCAGTGTATCGCCATTGGAGCCGGTGCACTCTCTGGACTCACTAAACTGTATCCCCAGTGGTGCCAGAGAACTCTCTGGTCTCACTGCAGTGCATCCCCAGTGGTGCCAGTGCACTCTCTGGACTCACTGCATCCCCAGTGGTGCCAGGGCACTCTCTGGACTCACAGCACTGCATCCCCAGTGGTGCCAGTGCACTCTCTGGACTCACTGCACTAAAACCCCACTGGTGCCAGTGCAGTCTCTGGACTCACTGCACTGCATCCCCAGTGGTGCCAGTGCACTCTCTGGACTCACAGGTGTGCATCACCAGTGGTGCCAGTGCACTCTCTGGACTCACTGCACTGCATCCCCTGTGGTGCCAGTACACTCTCTGGACTCACTGCAGTGCATCCCCAGTGGTGCCAGTGCACTTTCTGGAGTCACTGCAGTGCATCCTCTGTTGTGCCAGTGCACTCTCTGCACTCACTGCACTGCATCCCCAGAAGTGCCAGTGCACTCTCTGGACTCACTGCACTGCATCCCCAGTGGTTCCATTGCACTCTCTGGACTCACTGCATTGGATCCCCAGTGGTGTCAGTGCACTCTCTGGACTCAGTGCAGTGCATCCCCAGTGGTGCCAGTGCACTCTCTGGAGTCACTGCACTGCTTCCCCACTGGTGCCAGTGCACTCTCTGGACTCACTGCACTGCAAAACCAGTGGTGCCAGTGCACTCTCTGGACTCACTGCACTGCATCCCCAGTGGTGCCAGTGCACTCTCTGGAGTCACTGCGCTGCATCCCCAGTGGTGCCAGTGCCCTCTGTGGACTCACTGCACTACAACCCCTGTGGGGCCAGTGCACTCTCTGGACTCACTGCAGTGCATCCCCAGTGGTGCGAGTGCACTCTCTGGACTCACCGGGGTGCATCCCCAGTGGTGCCAGTGCACTCTCTGGACTCACCGGGGTGCATCCCCAGTGGTGCCAGTGCACTCTCTGGACTCACTGCAGTGCTTCCGCACTGGTGCCAGTGCACTCTCTGCACTCACTGCACTGCATCAACAGTGGTGCCTCTGCACTCTCTGGAGTCACTGCACTGCATCCCCAGTGGTGCCAGTGCACTCTCTGGACTCACTGTAGTGCATCCCCAGTGGTGCCAGTGCACTCTCTGGACTCACTGCACTGCATCCCCAGTGGTGCCAGTGCACTCTCTGGACTCACTGCAGTGCATCCCTTGTGGTGCCTTTGCACTCTCTGGACTCACTGCAGTGCATCCCCAGTGGTGCCAGTGCACTCTCTGCACTCACTGCACTGCATCCCCAGTGGTGCCAGTGCACTCTCTGGACTCAGTGTACTGCATCCCCAATGGTGCCACTGCACTCTCTGGACTCACTGCAGTGCATCCCCAGTGGTGCCAGTGCACTCTCTGGACTCACTGCACTGCATCCCCAGTGGTGCTAGTGCACTCTCTGAGCTCACTGCAGTGCATCCCCAGTGGTGCCAGTGCACTCTCTGGACTCACTGCACTGCATCCCCAGTGGTGCCAGTGCACTCTCTGGACTCACTGCACTGCATCCCCAGTGGTGCCAGTGCACTCTCTGCACTCACTGCACTGCATCCCCAGTGGTGCCAGTGTAGTCTCTGGACTCACAGCAGTGCATCCCCAGTGGTGCCAGTGCAACTACTGGACTCACTGCAGTGTAGCTCAGTGGTGCCAGAGCACTCTCTGGACTCACTGCACTGCATCCCCAGTGGTGCGAGTGCACTCTCTGGACTCACTGCACTGCATCCCCAGTGGTGCCAGTGCACTCTCTGAGCTCACTGCAGTGTATCGCCATTGGAGCCTGTGCACTCTCTGGACTCACTAAACTGTATCCCCGGTGGTGCCAGAGAACTCTCTGGTCTCACTGCAGTGCATCCCCAGTGGTGCCAGTGCACTCTCTGGACTCACTGCATCCCCAGTGGTGGCAGGGCACTCTCTGGACTCACAGCACTGCATCCCCAGTGGTGCCAGTGCACTCTCTGGACTCACTGCACTAAAACCCCAGTGGTGCCAGTGCAGTCTCTGGACTCACTGCACTGCATCCCCAGTGGTGCCAGTGCACTCTCTGGACTCACAGGGGTGCATCCCCATTGGTGCCAGTGCAGTCTCTGGAGTCACTGCAGTGCATCCCCAGTGGTGCCTGTGCACTCTCTGGACTCACTGCACTGCATCCCCAGTGCTGACAGTGCACTCTCTGGACTCACTGCACTGCATCCCCAGTGGTGCCAGTGTACTCTCTGGACTCAGTGCACTGCATCCCCAGTGGTGCCACTGCACTCTCTGGACTCACTGCAGTGCATCCCCAGTGGTGCCAGTGCACTCTCTGGACTCACTGCACTGCATCCCCAGTGGTGCCAGTGCACTCTCTGGACTCACTGCTCTGCATCCCCTGTGGTGCCAGTACACCCTCTGGACTCACTGCAGTGCATCCCCAGTGGTGCCAGTGTACTCTCTGGACTCACTGCACTGCATCACCAGCGGTGCCAGTGCACTCTCTGGACTCACTGCAGTGCATCCCCAGTGGTGCCAGTGCACTTTCTGGAGTCACTGCAGTGCATCCCCTTTTGTGCCAGTGCACTCTCTGCACTGCACTGCACTGCATCCCCAGAAGTGCCAGTGCACTCTCTGGACTCACTGCACTGCATCCCCAGTGGTTCCATTGCACTCTCTGGACTCACTGCATTGGATCCCCAGTGGTGTCAGTGCACTCTCTGGACTCACTGCAGTGCATCCGCAGTGGTGCCAGTGCACTCTCTGGACTCACTGCACTGCATCCCCAGTAGTGCCAGTGCACTCTGTGGACTCACTGCGCTGCATCCCCAGTGGTGCCAGTGCACTCTCTGGACTCACTGCACTGCATCCCCAGTGGTGCCAGTGCACTCTCTGCACTCACTGCAGTGCATCCCCAGTGGTGCCAGTGCACTATCTGGACTCATTGCAGTGCATCCCCAGTGGTGCCAGTGCACTCTCTGAGTCACTGCACTGCATTCCCAGTGGTGCCAGTGCACTCTCTGGACTCACTGCAGTGCATCCCCAGTGGTGCCAGTGCACTCTCTGGACTCACTGCACTGCAACCCCAGTGGTGCCAGTGCACTCTCTGGACTCACCGCACTGCATCCCCAGTGGTGCCAGTGCACTCTCTGGAATCACTGCACTGCATCCCCAGTGGTGTCAGTGCACTCTCTGGACTCACTGCACTCAATTCCCACTGGTGCCAGTCCACTCTCTGGACTCACTGCACTGCATCCCCAGTGGTGCCAGTGGACTCTCCGCACTCATGCACTGCATACCCAGTGGTGCCAGTGCACTCTTTGGACTCACTGCACTGCATGAACAGTGGTGCCAGTGCACTCTCTGGACTCACTGCACTGCATCCCCAGTGGTGCCAGTGTAGCGTCTGGACTCACTGTAGTGCATCCCCAGTGGTGCCAGTGCAATCTCAGGACTCACTGCAGTGCAGCTCCAGTTGGTGCCAGTGCAGTCTCTGGACTCACTACACTGCATCAACAGTGGTGCCAGTGCACTCTCTGGACTCACTGCAGTGCATCCCCAGTGGAGCCTGTGCACTCTCTGGAGTCACTGCAGTGTATACCCAGTGGTGCCAGTGCACTCTCTGGACTCACTGAACTGCATCCCCAGTGGTGCCAGAGTACTCTCTGGACTCACTGCTCTCCATCCCCAGTGGTGCCAGTGCATTCTCTGGACTCATTGCAGTGCATCCCCAGTGGTGCCAGTGCACTCTCTGGACTCACTGCAGTGCATCCCCAGTGGTGCCAGTGCACTCTCTGGACTCACTGCACTGCATCCCCAGTGGTGCCACTGCACTCTCTGGACTCACTGCACTGCATCACCATTGGTGCCAGGGCACTCTCCGGACTCACGGCAGTGCATCCGCAGTGGTGCCAGTGCACTCTTTCGAGTCACTGCAGTTCATCCCCAGTGGTGCCAGTGCACTCTCTGGACTCACTGCAGTGCATCCCCAGTGGTGCCAGTGCACTCTCTGGACTCACTGCAGTGCATCCCCAGTGCTGCCAGTGCACTCTCTGGACTCACTGCAGTGCATCCCCAGTGGTGCCAGTGCACTCTCTGGACTCACAGCACTGCATCCCCAGTGGTGCCAGTGCACTCTCTGCACTCACAGCACTGCATCAACAGTGGTGCCTCTGCACTCTCTGGAGTCACTGCACTGCATCCCCAGTGGTGCCAGTGCACTCTCTGGACTCACTGCACTGCATACCCGGTGGTGCCACTGCACTCTCTGGACTCACTGCACTGCATCACCATTGGTGCCAGGGCACTCTCCGGACTCACTGCAGTGCATCCCCAGTGGTGCCAGTGCACTCTCTGGACTCACTGCAGTGCATCCCAAGTGCTGCCAGTGCACTCTCTGGACTCACTGCAGTGCACCCCCACTGGTGCCAGTGCACTCTCCGGAATCACTGCAGTGCATCCCCAGTGGTGCCAGTGCACTCTCTGGACTCACTGCAGTGCATCCCCAGTGGTGCCAGTGCACTCTCTGGACTCACTGCATTGCATCCCCAGTGGTGCCAGTGCACTCTCTGGACTCACTGCACTGCATCCCCAGTGGTGTCAGGGCACTCTCTGGACTCACTGCAGTGCATCCCCAGTGGTGCCAGTGCACTCTCTGCCCTCACTGCAGTGCATACCCAGTGGTGCCTGTGCAATCTCTGGGCTCACCGGGGTGCATCCCCAGTGGTTACAGTGCACTCTTTCAAGTCACTGCAGTGCATCCCCAGTGGTGCCAGTGCACTCTCTGGACTCACTGCACTGCATCCCCAGTGGTGCCACTGCACTCTCTGGACTCACTGCACTGCATCACCATTGGTGCCAGTGCACTCTCCGGACTCACTGCAGTGCATCCGCAGTGGTGCCAGTGCACTCTTTTGAGTCACTGCAGTGCATCCCCAGTGGTGCCAGTGCACTCTCTGGACTCACTGCAGTGCATCCCCAGTGGTGCCAGTGCACTCTCTGCACTCACTGCACTGCATCACCAGTGGTGCCAGTGCACTCTCTGGACTCACTGCAGTGCATCCCCAGTGGTGCCAGTGCACTCTCTGGACTCACTGCACTGCATCCCCAGTGGTGCCAGTGCACTCTCTGCCCTCACTGCAGTGCATCCCCAGTGGTGCCAGTGCAATCTCTGGGCTCACCGGGGTGCATCCCCAGTGGTGCCAGTGCACTCTTTCAAGTCACTGCAGTGCATCCCCAGTGGTGCCAGTGCACTCTCTGGACTCACTGAACTGCATCCCCAGTGGTGGCAGTGCACTCTCTGGACTCACTGCACTGCATCCCCAGTGGTGCCAGTGCACTCTCTGGACTCACTGCACTTCATCCCCAGTGGTGCCAGTGCACTCTCTGGACTCACTGCATTGCATCCCCAGTGGTGCCAGTGCACTCTCTGGACTCACTGCACTGCATCCCCAGTGGTGCCAGTGCACTCTCTGGACTCACTGCACTGCATCACCATTGGTGCCAGGGCACTCTCCGGACTCACTGCAGTGCATCCGCAGTGGTGCCAGTGCACTCTTTCGAGTCACTGCAGTGCATCCCCAGTGGTGCCAGTGCACTCTCTGGACTCACTGCACTGCATCCCCAGTGGTGCCAGTGCACTCTCTGCACTCACTGCACTGCATCCCCAGTGTTCCCCGAGCACTCTCTGGACTCACTGCAGTGCATCCCCAGTGGTGCCAGTGCACTCTCTGGACTCACTGCAGTGCATCCCCAGTGGTGCCAGTGCACTCTCTGGACTCACTGCACTGCATCCCCAGTGGTGCCACTGCACTCTCTGGACTCACTGCACTGCATCACCATTGGTGCCAGGGCACTCTCCGGACTCACTGCAGTGCATCCGCAGTGGTGCCAGTGCACTCTTTTGAGTCACTGCAGTGCATCCCCAGTGGTGCCAGTGCACTCTCTGGACTCACTGCAGTGCATCCCCAGTGGTGCCAGTGCACTCTCTGCACTCACTGCACTGCATCACCAGTGGTGCCAGTGCACTCTCTGGACTCACTGCAGTGCATCCCCAGTGGTGCCAGTGCACTCTCTGGACTCACTGCACTGCATCCCCAGTGGTGCCAGTGCACTCTCTGCCCTCACTGCAGTGCATCCCCAGTGGTGCCAGTGCAATCTCTGGGCTCACCGGGGTGCATCCCCAGTGGTGCCAGTGCACTCTTTCAAGTCACTGCAGTGCATCCCCAGTGGTGCCAGTGCACTCTCTGGACTCACTGAACTGCATCCCCAGTGGTGCCAGTGCACTCTCTGGACTCACTGCACTGCATCCCCAGTGGTGCCAGTGCACTCTCTGGACTCACTGCACTTCATCCCCAGTGGTGCCAGTGCACTCTCTGCACTCACTGCACTGCATCCCCAGTGGTGCCAGTGCACTCTCTGGACTCACTGCACTGCATCCCCAGTGGTGCCAGTGCACTCTCTGGACTCACTGCAGTGCATCACCATTGGTGCCAGGGCACACTCCGGACTCACTGCAGTGCATCCGCAGTGGTGCCAGTGCACTCTTTCGAGTCACTGCAGTGCATCCCCAGTGGTGCCAGTGCACTCTCTGGACTCACTGCACTGCATCCCCAGTGGTGCCAGTGCACTCTCTGCACTCACTGCACTGCATCCCCAGTGTTCCCAGAGCACTCTCTGGACTCACTGCAGTGCATCCCCAGTGGTGCCAGTGCACTCTCTGGACTCACTGCAGTGCATCCCCAGTGGTGCCAGTGCACTCTCTGGACTCACTGCACTGCATCCCCAGTGGTGCCAGTGCACTCTCTGCACTCACTGCACTGCATCACCAGTGGTGCCAGTGCACTCTCTGGACTCACTGCAGTGCATCCCCAGTGGTGCCAGTGCACTCTCTGGACTCACTGCACTGCATCCCCAGTGGTGCCAGTGCACTCTCTGGAGTCGCAGCACTGCATCAACAGTGGTGCCTCTGCACTCTCTGGAGTCACTGCACTGCATCCCCAGTGCTGATAGTGCACTCTCTGGACTCACTGCACTGCATCCCCAGTGGTGCCAGTGCACTCTCTGGACTCACTGCAGTGCATCCCCAGTGGTGCCAGTGCACTCTCTGGACTCACTGCACTGCATCCCCAGTGGTGCCAGTGCACTCTCTGGACTCACTGCACTTCATCCCCAGTGGTGCCAGTGCACTCTCTGGACTCACTGCATTGCATCCCCAGTGGTGCCAGTGCACTCTCTGGACTCACTGCACTGCATCCCCAGTGGTGCCAGTGCACTCTCTGGACTCACTGCACTGCATCACCATTGGTGCCAGGGCACTCTCCGGACTCACTGCAGTGCATCCGCAGTGGTGCCAGTGCACTCTTTCGAGTCACTGCAGTGCATCCCCAGTGGTGCCACTGCACTCTCTGGACTCACTGCAGTGCATCCCCAGTGGTGCCAGTGCACTCTCCGGACTCACTGCACTGCATCCCCAGTGGTGCCAGTGCACTCTCTGGACTCACTGCAGTGCATCCCCAGTCGTGCCAGTGCACTCTCTGCACTCACTGCACTGCATCCCCAGTGGTGCCAGTGCACTCTCTGCACTCACTGCACTGCATCCCCGGTGCCCCAGAGCACTCTCTGGACTCACCGAGGTGCATCCCCAGTGGTGCCAGTGCACTCTCTGGACTCACCGCACTGCATCACCAGTGGTGCCAGTGCACTCTCTGGACTCACTGCACTGCATCCCCAGTGGTGCCAGTGCACTCTCTGGAGTCACTGCGCTGCATCCCCAGTGGTGCCAGTGCCCTCTGTGGACTCACTGCACTACATCCCCTGTGGGGCCAGTGCACTCTCTGGACTCACTGCAGTGCATCCCCAGTGGTGCGAGTGCACTCTCTGGACTCACCGGGGTGCATCCCCAGTGGTGCCAGTGCACTCTCTGGACTCACCGGGGTGCATCCCCAGTGGTGCCAGTGCACTCTCTGGAGTCACTGCAGTGCATCCCCAGTGGTGCCAGTGCACTCTGTGGACTCACTGCACTGCATCCCCAGTGTTGCCAGTGCACTCTCTGGAGTCACTGCACTGCATCCCCAGTGGTGCCAGTGCACTCTCTGGACTCACTGCACTGCATCCCCAGTGGTGCCAGTGCACTCTCTGGACTCACTGCAGTGCATCCCCAGTGGCGCCAGTGCACTCTCTGGACTTACTGCACTGCATCCCATTGGTGCTAGTGTACTCTCTGGACTCACTGCACTGCATCCGCAGTGGTGCCAGTGCACTCTCTGCACTCACTGCACTGCATCAACAGTGTTGCCTCTGCACTCTCTGCCCTCACTGCAGTGCATCCCCAGTGGTGCCAGTGCACTCTCTGGACTCACTGTAGTGCATCCCCAGTGGTGCCAGTGCACTCTCTGGACTCACTGCACTGCGTCCCCAGTGGTGCCAGTGCACTCTCTGGACTCACTGCACTGCATCCCCAGTGGTGCCAGTGCACTCTCTGGACTCACTGCACTGCATCCCCAGTGGTGCCAGTGCACTCTCTGGACTCAGTGCACTGCATCCCCAATGGTGCCACTGCACTCTCTGGACTCACTGCAGTGCATCCCCAGTGGTGCCAGTGCACTCTCTGGACTCACTGCACTGCATCCCCAGTGGTGCCAGTGCACTCTCTGGACTCACTGCACTGCATCCCCAGTGGTGCCAGTGCACTCTCTGAGCTCACTGCAGTGCATCCCCAGTGGTGCCAGTGCACTCTCTGGACTCACTGCACTGCATCCCCAGTGGTGCCAGTGCACTCTCTGGACTCACTGCACTGCATCCCCAGTGGTGCCAGTGCACTCTCTGAGCTCACTGCAGTGCATCCCCAGTGGTGCCAGTGCACTCTCTGGACTCACTGCACTGCATCCCCAGTGGTGCCAGTGCACTCTCTGGACTCACTGCACTGCATCCCCAGTGGTGCCAGTGCACTCTCTGAGCTCACTGCAGTGCATCCCCAGTGGTGCCAGTGCACTCTCTGGACTCACTGCACTGCATCCCCAGTGGTGCCAGTGCACTCTCTGGACTCACTGCACTGCATCCCCAGTGGTGCCAGTGCACTGTCTGGACTCACTGCAGTGTATCGCCATTGGAGCCGGTGCACTCTCTGGACTCACTAAACTGCATCCCCAGTGGTGCCAGAGAAATCTCTGGTCTCACTGCAGTGCATCCCCAGTGGTGCCAGTGCACTCTCTGGACTCACTGCATCCCCAGTGGTGCCAGGGCACTCTCTGGACTCACAGCACTGCATCCCCATTGGTGCCAGTGCACTCTCTGGACTCACTGCACTAAAACCCCAGTGGTGCCAGTTCAGTCTCTGGACTCACTGCACTGCATCCCCAGTGGTGCCAGTGCACTCTCTGGACTCACCGGGGTGCATCCCCAGTGGTGCCAGTGCACTCTCTGGACTCACTGCACTGCATCCCCTGTGGTGCCAGTACACTCTCTGGACTCACTGCAGTGCATCCCCAGGGGTGACAGTGTACTCTCTGGACTACACTGCACTGCATCACCAGCGGTGCCAGTGCACTCTCTGGACTCACTGCACTGCATCCCCAGTGGTGCCAGTGCACTTTCTGGAGTCACTGCAGTGCATCCCCTGTTGTGCCAGTGCACTCTCTGCACTCAGTGCACTGCATCCCCAGAAGTGCCAGTGCACTCACTGGACTCACTGCACTGCATCCCCAGAGGTTCCATTGCACTCTCTGGACTCACTGCATTGGATCCCCAGTGGTGTCAGTGCACTCTCTGGACTCAGTGCAGTGCATCCCCAGTGGTGCCAGTGCACTCTCGGGACTCATTGCAGTGCTTCCCCACTGGTGCCAGTGCACTCTCTGGACTCACTGCACTGCATCCCCAGTGGTGCCAGGGCACTCTCTGCACTCACTGCAGTGCATCACCAGTGGTGCCAGTGCACTCTCTGGAGTCACTGCACTGCATCCCCAGTGGAGCCAGTGCACTCTCTGGACTCATTGCACTGCATTCCCAGTGGTGCCAGTACACTCTATGGACTCACTGCACTGTGTCCCCAGTGGTGCCAGTGCACTCTCTGGACCCACTGCAGTGCATCCCCACTGGTGCCAGTGCACTCTCTGGACTCACTGCACTGCATCCCCAATGGTGCCAGTGCACTCTCTGTAGTCACTGCACTGCGTCCCCAGTGGTGCCAGTGCACTCTCTGGACTCACTGCAGTGTATCCCCTGTGGTGCCAGTGCACTCTGTGGACTCACTGCACTGCATCCCAGTTGTGCCAGTGCACTCTCTGGACTCACTGCACTGCATCCCCAAGGTGCCAGTGCGCTCTCTGGACTCAACTGCACTGCATCCCCAGTGGTGCCAGTGCACTCTCTGGACTCACTGCACTGCATCCCCAGTGGTGCCAGTGCACTCTCTGGACTCACTGCACTTCATCCCTAGTGGTGCCAGTGCACTCTCTGGACTCACTGCATTGCATTCCCGGTGGTGCCAGAGCACTCTCTGGACTCACTGCACTGCATCCCCAGTGGTGTCACTGCACTCACTGGACTCACTGCACTGCATCACCATTGGTGCCAGGGCACTCTCCAGACTCACTGCAGTGCATCCGCAGTGGTGCCAGTGCACTCTTTCGTGTCACTGCAGTGCATCCCCAGTGGTGCCAGTGCACTCTCTGGACTCACTGCACTGCATCCCCAGTGGTGCCAGTGCACTCTCTGGAATCACTGCAGTGCATCCCCAGTGGTGCCAGTGCACTCTCTGGACTCACTGCATTGCATCCCCAGTGGTGCCAGTGCACTCTCTGGACTCACTGCACTGCATCCCCAGTGGTGCCACTGCACTCTCTGGACTCATTGCACTGCATCACCATTGGTGCCAGTGGACTCTCCGGACTCACTGCAGTGCATCCGCAGTGGTGCCAGTGCACTCTTTTGAGTCACTGCAGTGCATCCCCAGTGGTGCCAGTGCACTCTCTGGACTCACTGCAGTGCATCCCCAGTGGTGCCAGTGCACTCTCTGTACTCACTGCACTGCATCACCTGTGGTGCCAGTGCACTCTCTGGACTCACTGCAGTGCATCCCCAGTGGTGCCAGTGCACTCTCTGGACTCACTGCACTGCATCCCCAGTGCTGCCAGTGCACTCTCTGGACTCACTGCAGTGCATCCCCAGTGGTGCCAGTGCACTCTCTGGACTCACTGCAGTGCATCCCCAGTGGTGCCAGTGCACTCTCTGGACTCACTGCAGTGCATCCCCAGTGGTGCCAGTGCACTCTCTGGACTCACTGCACTTCATCCCCAGTGGTGCCAGTGCACTCTCTGGACTCACTGCATTGCATCCCCAGTGGTGCCAGTGCACTCTCTGGACTCACGGCACTGCATCCCCAGTGGTGCCACTGCACTCTCTGGACTCACTGCACTGCATCACCATTGGTGCCAGGGCACTCTCCGGACTCACTGCAGTGCATCCGCAGTGGTGCCAGTGCACTCTCTGGACTCACTGCACTGCATCCCCAGTGGTGCCAGTGCACTCTCTGGACTCACAGCAGTGCATCCCCAGTGGTGCCAGAGCACTCTCTGGACTCACTGCAGTGCTTCCGCACTGGTGCCAGTGCACTCTCTGCACTCACTGCACTGCATCCCCAGTGTTGCCTCTGCACTCTCTGGAGTCACTGCACTGCATCCCCAGTGGTGCCAGTGCACTCTCTGGACTCACTGTAGTGCATCCCCAGTGGTGCCAGTGCACTCTCTGGACTCACTGCAGTGCATCCCCAGTGGTGCCAGTGCACTCTCTGGACTCACTGCACTGCATCCCCAGTGGTGCCAGTGCACTCTCTGAGCTCACTGCACTGCATCCCCAGTGGTGCCAGTGCACTCTCTGAGCTCACTGCAGTGCATCCCCAGTGGTGCCAGTGCACTCTCTGGACTCACTGCACTGCGTCCCCAGTGGTGCCAGTGCACTCTCTGGACTCACTGCAGTGCATCCCTTGTGGTGCCTTTGCACTCTCAGGACTCACTGCACTGCATCCCCAGTGGTGCCAGTGCACTCTCTGGACTCACTGCACTGCATCCCCAGTGGTGCCAGTGCACTCTCTGGACTCAGTGCACTGCATCCCCAATGGTGCCACTGCACTCTCTGGACTCACTGCAGTGCATCCCCAGTGGTGCCAGTGCACTCTCTGCACTCACTGCACTGCATCCCCAGTGGTGCCAGTGCACTCTCTGAGCTCACTGCACTGCATCCCCAGTGGTGCCAGTGCACTCTCTGAGCTCACTGCAGTGCATCCCCAGTGGTGCCAGTGCACTCTCTGGACTCACTGCACTGCATCCCCAGTGGTGCCAGTGCACTCTCTGGACTCACTGCACTGCATCCCCAGTGGTGCCAGTGCACTCTCTGAGCTCACTGCAGTGCATCCCCAGTGGTGCCAGTGCACTCTCTGGACTCACTGCACTGCATCCCCAGTGGTGCCAGTGCACTCTCTGGACTCACTGCACTGCATCCCCAGTGGTGCCAGTGCACTGTCTGGACTCACTGCAGTGTATCGCCATTGGAGCCGGTGCACTCTCTGGACTCACTAAACTGCATCCCCAGTGGTGCCAGAGAAATCTCTGGTCTCACTGCAGTGCATCCCCAGTGGTGCCAGTGCACTCTCTGGACTCACTGCATCCCCAGTGGTGCCAGGGCACTCTCTGGACTCACAGCACTGCATCCCCATTGGTGCCAGTGCACTCTCTGGACTCACTGCACTAAAACCCCAGTGGTGCCAGTGCAGTCTCTGGACTCACTGCACTGCATCCCCAGTGGTGCCAGTGCACTCTCTGGACTCACCGGGGTGCATCCCCAGTGGTGCCAGTGCACTCTCTGGACTCACTGCACTGCATCCCCTGTGGTGCCAGTACACTCTCTGGACTCACTGCAGTGCATCCCCAGGGGTGACAGTGTACTCTCTGGACTCACTGCACTGCATCACCAGTGGTGCCAGTGCACTCTCTGGACTCACTGCACTGCATCCCCAGTGGTGCCAGTGCACTCTCTGGACTCACTGCACTGCATCCCCAGTGGTTCCAGTGCACTCTCTGGATCACTGCACTGCATCACCATTGGTGCCAGGGCACTCTCCGGACTCACTGCAGTGCATCCCCAGTGGTGCCAGTGCACTCTTTCGAGTCACTGCACTGCATCCCCAGTGGTGCCAGTGCACTCTCTGGACTCACTGCACTGCATCTCCAGTGGTGCCAGTGCACTCTCTGGAGTCACTGCGCTGCATCCCCAGTGGTGCCAGTGCCCTCTGTGGACTCACTGCACTACAACCCCTGTGGGGCCAGTGCACTCTCTGGACTCACTGCAGTGCATCCCCAGTGGTGCGAGCGCACTCTCTGGACTCACCGGGGTGCATCCCCAGTGGTGGCAGTGCACTCTCTGGACTCACCGGGGTGCATCCCCAGTGGTGCCAGTGCACTCTCTGGACTCACTGCACTGCATCCCCAGTGGTGCCAGTGCACTCTGTGGACTCACTGCACTGCATCCCCAGTGTTGCTAGTGTACTCTCTGGAGTCACTGCACTGCATCCCCAGTGGTGCCAGTGCACTCTCTGGACTCACTGCACTGCATCCCCAGTTGTGCCAGTGCACTCTCTGGACTCACTGCAGTGCATCCCCAGTGGTGCCAGTGCACTCTCTGGACTCACTGCAGTGCTTCCCCAGTGGTGCCAGTGCACTCTCTGCACTCACTGCACTGCATCAACAGTGGTGCCTCTGCACTCTCTTGAGTCACTGCACTGCATCCCCAGTGGTGCCAGTGCACTCTCTGGACTCACTGTAGTGCATCCCCAGTGGTGCCAGTGCACTCTCTGCACTCACTGCACTGCATCCCCAGTGGTGCCAGTGCACTCTCTGGACTCAGTGTACTGCATCCCCAATGGTGCCACTGCACTCTCTGGACTCACTGCAGTGCATCCCCAGTGGTGCCAGTGCACACTCTGGACTCACTGCAGTGCATCCCCAGTGGTGCCAGTGCACTCTCTGAGCTCACTGCAGTGCATCCCCAGTGGTGCCAGTGCACTCTCTGGACTCACTGCACTGCATCCCCAGTGGTTCCAGTGCACTCTCTGGACTCACTGCACTGCATCAACAGTGGTGCCAGTGCACTCTCTGCACTCACTGCACTGCATCCCCAGTGGTGCCAGTGTAGTCTCTGGACTCACAGCAGTGCATCCCCAGTGGTGCCAGTGCAACTACTGGACTCACTGCAGTGTAGATCAGTGGTGCCAGAGCACTCTCTGGACTCACTGCACTGCATCCCCAGTGGTGCGAGTGCACTCTCTGGACTCACTGCACTGCATCCCCAGTGGTGCCAGTGCACTGTCTGGACTCACTGCAGTGTATCGCCATTGGAGCCGGTGCACTCTCTGGACTCACTGAACTGTATCCCCAGTGGTGCCAGAGAACTCTCTGGTCTCACTGCAGTGCATCCCCAGTGGTGCCAGTGCACTCTCTGGACTCACTGCATCCCCAGTGGTGCCAGGGCACTCTCTGGACTCACTGCACTGCATCCCCATTGGTGCCAGTGCACTCTCTGGACTCACTGCACTAAAACCCCAGTGGTGCCAGTGCAGTCTCTGGACTCACTGCACTGCATCCCCAGTGGTGCCAGTGCACTCTCTGGACTCACCGGGGTGCATCCCCAGTGGTGCCAGTGCACTCTCTGGACTCACTGCACTGCATCCCCTGTGGTGCCAGTACACTCTCTGGACTCACTGCAGTGCATCCCCAGTGGTGCCAGTGTACTCTCTGGACTCACTGCACTGCAGCACCAGCGGTGCCAGTGCACTCTCTGGACTCACTGCACTGCATCCCCAGTGGTGCCAGTGCACTTTCTGGAGTCACTGCAGTGCATCCTCTGTTGTGCCAGTGCACTCTCTGCACTCACTGCACTGCATCCCCAGTGGTTCCATTGCACTCTCTGGACTCACTGCATTGGATCCCCAGTGGTGTCAGTGCACTCTCTGGACTCAGTGCAGTGCATCCCCAGTGGTGCCAGTGCACTCTCTGGACTCACTGCAGTGCTTCCCCACTGGTGCCAGTGCACTCTCTGGACTCACTGCAGTGCATCCCCAGTGGTGCCAGTGCACTCTCTGGAGTCACTGCACTGCATCCCCAGTGCTGACAGTGCACTCTCTGGACTCACTGCATTGCATCACCAGTGGTGGCAGTGTACTCTCTGGACTCACTGCACTGCATCCCCAGTGGAGACAGTGCACTCTCTGTAGTCACTGCGCTGCATCCCTAGTGGTTCCAGGGCACTCTCTCGACTCACTGCACTGCAAATGCAGTGGTGCCAGTGCACTCTCTGGACTCACTGCACTGCATCCCCAGTGGTGCCAGTGCACTCTCTGGAGTCACTGCGCTGCATCCCCAGTGGTGCCAGTGCCCTCTGTGGACTCACTGCACTACAACCCCTATGGGGCCAGTGCACTCTCTGGACTCACTGCAGTGCATCCCCAGTGGTGCGAGTGCACTCTCTGGACTCACCGGGGTGCATCCCCAGTGGTGCCAGTGCACTCTCTGGACTCACCGGGGTGCATCCCCAGTGGTGCCAGTGAACTCTCTGGACTCACTGCAGTGCATCCCCAGTGGTGCCAGTGCACTCTCTGGACTCACTGCAGTGCATCCCCAGTGGCGCCAGTGCACTCTCTGGACTCACTGCACTGCATCCCATTGGTGATAGTGCACTCTCTGGACTCACTGCACTGCATCCCCAGTGGTGCCAGTGCACTCTCTGGACTCACTGCACTGCATCCCCAGTTGGTGCCAGTGCACTCTCTGGACTCACTGCAGTGCATCCCCAGTGGTGCCAGTGCACTCTCTGGACTCACTGCAGTGCTTCCGCACTGGTGCCAGTGCACTCTCTGCACTCACTGCACTGCATCAACAGTGGTGCCTCTGCACTCTCTGGAGTCACTGCACTGCATCCCCAGTGGTGCCAGTGCACTCTCTGGACTCACTGTAGTGCATCCCCAGTGGTGCCAGTGCACTCTCTGGACTCACTGCAGTGCATCCCCAGTGGTGCCAGTGCACTCTCTGGACTCACTGCAGTGCATCCCTTGTGGTGCCTTTGCACTCTCTGGACTCACTGCAGTGCATCCCCAGTGGTGCCAGTGCACTCTCTGCACTCACTGCACTGCATCCCCAGTGGTGCCAGTGCACTCTCTGGACTCAGTGTACTGCATCCCCAATGGTGCCACTGCACTCTCTGGACTCACTGCAGTGCATCCCCAGTGGTGCCAGTGCACTCTCTGGACTCACTGCACTGCATCCCCAGTGGTGCCAGTGCACTCTCAGGACTCACTGCACTGCATCCCCAGTGGTGCCAGTGCACTCTCTGGACTCACTGCACTGCATCCCCAGTGGTGCCAGTGCACTCTCTGGACTCACTGCACTGCATCAACAGTGGTGCCAGTGCACTCTCTGCACTCACTGCACTGCATCCCCAGTGATGCCAGTGTAGTCTCTGGACTCACAGCAGTGCATCCCCAGTGGTGCCAGTGCAACTACTGGACTCACTGCAGTGTAGCTCAGTGGTGCCAGAGCACTCTCTGGACTCACTGCACTGCATCCCCAGTGGTGCGAGTGCACTCTCTGGACTCACTGCACTGCATCCCCAGTGGTGCCAGTGCACTCTCTGGACTCACTGCAGTGTATCGCCATTGGAGCCGGTGCACTCTCTGGACTCACTAAACTGTATCCCCAGTGGTGCCAGAGAACTCTCTGGTCTCACTGCAGTGCATCCCCAGTGGTGCCAGTGCACTCTCTGGACTCACTGCATCCCCAGTGGTGCCAGGGCACTCTCTGGACTCACAGCACTGCATCCCCAGTGGTGCCAGTGCACTCTCTGGACTCACTGCACTAAAACCCCACTGGTGCCAGTGCAGTCTCTGGACTCACTGCACTGCATCCCCAGTGGTGCCAGTGCACTCTCTGGACTCACAGGTGTGCATCACCAGTGGTGCCAGTGCACTCTCTGGACTCACTGCACTGCATCCCCTGTGGTGCCAGTACACTCTCTGGACTCACTGCAGTGCATCCCCAGTGGTGCCAGTGCACTTTCTGGAGTCACTGCAGTGCATCCTCTGTTGTGCCAGTGCACTCTCTGCACTCACTGCACTGCATCCCCAGAAGTGCCAGTGCACTCTCTGGACTCACTGCACTGCATCCCCAGTGGTTCCATTGCACTCTCTGGACTCACTGCATTGGATCCCCAGTGGTGTCAGTGCACTCTCTGGACTCAGTGCAGTGCATCCCCAGTGGTGCCAGTGCACTCTCTGGACTCACTGCCGTGCTTCCCCACTGGTGCCAGTGCACTCTCTGGTCTCACTGCAGTGCATCCCCAGTGGTGCCAGTGCACTCTCTGGAGTCACTGCACTGCTTCCCCACTGGTGCCAGTGCACTCTCTGGACTCACTGCACTGCAAAACCAGTGGGGCCAGTGCACTCTCTGGACTCACTGCACTGCATCCCCAGTGGTGCCAGTGCACTCTCTGGAGTCACTGCGCTGCATCCCCAGTGGTGCCAGTGCCCTCTGTGGACTCACTGCACTACAACCCCTGTGGGGCCAGTGCACTCTCTGGACTCACTGCAGTGCATCCCCAGTGGTGCGAGTGCACTCTCTGGACTCACCGGGGTGCATCCCCAGTGGTGCCAGTGCACTCTCTGGACTCACCGGGGTGCATCCCCAGTGGTGCCAGTGCACTCTCTGGACTCACTGCAGTGCTTCTGCACTGGTGCCAGTGCACTCTCTGCACTCACTGCACTGCATCAACAGTGGTGCCTCTGCACTCTCTGGAGTCACTGCACTGCATCCCCAGTGGTGCCAGTGCACTCTCTGGACTCACTGTAGTGCATCCCCAGTGGTGCCAGTGCACTCTCTGGACTCACTGCACTGCATCCCCAGTGGTGCCAGTGCACTCTCTGGACTCACTGCAGTGCATCCCTTGTGGTGCCTTTGCACTCTCTGGACTCACTGCAGTGCATCCCCAGTGGTGCCAGTGCACTCTCTGCACTCACTGCACTGCATCCCCAGTGGTGCCAGTGCACTCTCTGGACTCAGTGTACTGCATCCCCAATGGTGCCACTGCACTCTCTGGACTCACAGCAGTGCATCCCCAGTGGTGCCAGTGCAACTACTGGACTCACTGCAGTGTAGTTCAGTGGTGCCAGAGCACTCTCTGGACTCACTGCACTGCATCCCCAGTGGTGCGAGTGCACTCTCTGGACTCACTGCACTGCATCCCCAGTGGTGCCAGTGCACTCTCTGAGCTCACTGCAGTGTATCGCCATTGGAGACTGTGCACTCTCTGGACTCACTAAACTGTATCCCCGGTGGTGCCAGAGAACTCTCTGGTCTCACTGCAGTGCATCCCCAGTGGTGCCAGTGCACTCTCTGGACTCACTGCATCCCCAGTGGTGGCAGGGCACTCTCTGGACTCACAGCACTGCATCCCCAGTGGTGCCAGTGCACTCTCTGGACTCACTGCACTAAAACCCCAGTGGTGCCAGAGCAGTCTCTGGACTCACTGCACTGCATCCCCAGTGGTGCCAGTGCACTCTCTGGACTCACAGGGGTGCATCCCCATTGGTGCCAGTGCAGTCTCTGGAGTCACTGCAGTGCATCCCCAGTGGTGCCTGTGCACTCTCTGGACTCACTGCACTGCATCCCCAGTGCTGACAGTGCACTCTCTGGACTCACTGCACTGCATCCCCAGTGGTGCCAGTGTACTCTCTGGACTCAGTGCACTGCATCCCCAGTGGTGCCACTGCACTCTCTGGACTCACTGCAGTGCATCCCCAGTGGTGCCAGTGCACTCTCTGGACTCACTGCACTGCATCCCCAGTGCTGACAGTGCACTCTCTGGACTCACTGCTCTGCATCCCCTGTGGTGCCAGTACACCCTCTGGACTCACTGCAGTGCATCCCCAGTGGTGCCAGTGTACTCTCTGGACTCACTGCACTGCATCACCAGCGGTGCCAGTGCACTCTCTGGACTCACTGCAGTGCATCCCCAGTGGTGCCAGTGCACTTTCTGGAGTCACTGCAGTGCATCCCCTTTTGTGCCAGTGCACTCTCTGCACTGCACTGCACTGCATCCCCAGAAGTGCCAGTGCACTCTCTGGACTCACTGCACTGCATCCCCAGTGGTTCCATTGCACTCTCTGGACTCACTGCATTGGATCCCCAGTGGTGTCAGTGCACTCTCTGGACTCACTGCACTGCATCCCCAGTGGTGCCAGTGCACTCTCTGGACTCACTGCAGTGCATCCGCAGTGGTGCCAGTGCACTCTCTGGACTCACTGCACTGCATCCCCAGTAGTGCCAGTGCACTCTGTGGACTCACTGCGCTGCATCCCCAGTGGTGCCAGTGCACTCTCTGGACTCACTGCACTGCATCCCCAGTGGTGCCAGTGCACTCTCTGCACTCACTGCAGTGCATCCCCAGTGGTGCCAGTGCACTATCTGGACTCATTGCAGTGCATCCCCAGTGGTGCCAGTGCACTCTCTGAGTCACTGCACTGCATTCCCAGTGGTGCCAGTGCACTCTCTGGACTCACTGCAGTGCATCCCCAGTGGTGCCAGTGCACTCTCTGGACTCACTGCACTGCAACCCCAGTGGTGCCAGTGCACTCTCTGGACTCACCGCACTGCATCCCCAGTGGTGCCAGTGCACTCTCCGGAATCACTGCACTGCATCCCCAGTGGTGTCAGTGCACTCTCTGGACTCACTGCAGTGCATCCCCAGTGGTGCCCGTGCACTCTCTGGACTCACTGCAGTGCATCCCCAGTGGTGCCAGTGCACTCTCTGGACTCACTGCATTGCATCCCCAGTGCTGCCAGTGCACTCTCTGGACTCACTGCAGTGCATCCGCAGTGGTGCCAGTGCACTCTCTGGACTCACTGCACTGCATCCCCAGTGGTGCCTGTGCAGTCTCTGGACTCACTACAGTTCATCCCCAGTGGAGCCAGTGCACTCTCTGGACTCACTGAACTGCATCCCCAGTGGTGCCAGTGCACTCTCTGGACTCACTGCACTCAATTCCCACTGGTGCCAGTCCACTCTCTGGACTCACTGCACTGCATCCCCAGTGGTGCCAGTGGACTCTCCGCACTCATGCACTGCATACCCAGTGGTGCCAGTGCACTCTTTGGACTCACTGCACTGCATGAACAGTGGTGCCAGTGCACTCTCTGGACTCACTGCACTGCATCCCCAGTGGTGCCAGTGTAGCGTCTGGACTCACTGTAGTGCATCCCCAGTGGTGCCAGTGCAATCTCAGGACTCACTGCAGTGCAGCTCCAGTTGGTGCCAGTGCAGTCTCTGGACTCACTACACTGCATCAACAGTGGTGCCAGTGCACTCTCTGGACTCACTGCAGTGCATCCCCAGTGGTGCCTGTGCACTCTCTGGAGTCACTGCAGTGTATACCCAGTGGTGCCAGTGCACTCTCTGGACTCACTGAACTGCATCCCCAGTGGTGCCAGAGTACTCTCTGGACTCACTGCTCTCCATCCCCAGTGGTGCCAGTGCATTCTCTGGACTCATTGCAGTGCATCCCCAGTGGTGCCAGTGCACTCTCTGGACTCACTGCAGTGCATCCCCAGTGGTGCCAGTGCACTCTCTGGACTCACTGCACTGCATCCCCAGTGGTGCCACTGCACTCTCTGGACTCACTGCACTGCATCACCATTGGTGCCAGGGCACTCTCCGGACTCACGGCAGTGCATCCGCAGTGGTGCCAGTGCACTCTTTCGAGTCACTGCAGTTCATCCCCAGTGGTGCCAGTGCACTCTCTGGACTCACTGCAGTGCATCCCCAGTGGTGCCAGTGCACTCTCTGGACTCACTGCAGTGCATCCCCAGTGCTGCCAGTGCACTCTCTGGACTCACTGCAGTGCATCCCCAGTGGTGCCAGTGCACTCTCTGGACTCACAGCACTGCATCCCCAGTGGTGCCAGTGCACTCTCTGCACTCACAGCACTGCATCAACAGTGGTGCCTCTGCACTCTCTGGAGTCACTGCACTGCATCCCCAGTGGTGCCAGTGCACTCTCTGGACTCACTGCACTGCATACCCGGTGGTGCCACTGCACTCTCTGGACTCACTGCACTGCATCACCATTGGTGCCAGGGCACTCTCCGGACTCACTGCAGTGCATCCCCAGTGGTGCCAGTGCACTCTCTGGACTCACTGCAGTGCATCCCAAGTGCTGCCAGTGCACTCTCTGGACTCACTGCAGTGCACCCCCACTGGTGCCAGTGCACTCTCCGGAATCACTGCAGTGCATCCCCAGTGGTGCCAGTGCACTCTCTGGACTCACTGCACTGCATCCCCAGTGGTGCCAGTGCGCTCTCTGGACTCACTGCATTGCATCCGCAGTGGTGCCAGTGCACTCTCTGGACTCACTGCACTGCATCCCCAGTGGTGCCACTGCACTCTCTGGACTCACTGCACTGCATCACCATTGGTGCCAGTGCACTCTCCGGACTCACTGCAGTGCATCCGCAGTGGTGCCAGTGCACTCTTTTGAGTCACTGCAGTGCATCCCCAGTGGTGCCAGTGCACTCTCTGGACTCACTGCAGTGCATCCCCAGTGGTGCCAGTGCACTCTCTGCACTCACTGCACTGCATCACCAGTGGTGCCAGTGCACTCTCTGGACTCACTGCAGTGCATCCCCAGTGGTGCCAGTGCACTCTCTGGACTCACTGCACTGCATCCCCAGTGGTGCCAGTGCACTCTCTGCCCTCACTGCAGTGCATCCCCAGTGGTGCCAGTGCAATCTCTGGGCTCACCGGGGTGCATCCCCAGTGGTGCCAGTGCACTCTTTCAAGTCACTGCAGTGCATCCCCAGTGGTGCCAGTGCACTCTCTGGACTCACTGAACTGCATCCCCAGTGGTGCCAGTGCACTCTCTGGACTCACTGCACTGCATCCCCAGTGGTGCCAGTGCACTCTCTGGACTCACTGCACTTCATCCCCAGTGGTGCCAGTGCACTCTCTGGACTCACTGCATTGCATCCCCAGTGGTGCCAGTGCACTCTCTGGACTCACTGCACTGCATCCCCAGTGGTGCCAGTGCACTCTCTGGACTCACTGCACTGCATCACCATTGGTGCCAGGGCACTCTCCGGACTCACTGCAGTGCATCCGCAGTGGTGCCAGTGCACTCTTTCGAGTCACTGCAGTGCATCCCCAGTGGTGCCAGTGCACTCTCTGGACTCACTGCACTGCATCCCCAGTGGTGCCAGTGCACTCTCTGCACTCACTGCACTGCATCCCCAGTGTTCCCAGAGCACTCTCTGGACTCACTGCAGTGCATCCCCAGTGGTGCCAGTGCACTCTCTGGACTCACTGCAGTGCATCCCCAGTGGTGCCAGTGCACTCTCTGGACTCACTGCACTGCATCCCCAGTGGTGCCACTGCACTCTCTGGACTCACTGCACTGCATCACCATTGGTGCAAGGGCACTCTCCGGACTCACTGCAGTGCATCCGCAGTGGTGCCAGTGCACTCTTTTGAGTCACTGCAGTGCATCCCCAGTGGTGCCAGTGCACTCTCTGGACTCACTGCAGTGCATCCCCAGTGGTGCCAGTGCACTCTCTGCACTCACTGCACTGCATCACCAGTGGTGCCAGTGCACTCTCTGGACTCACTGCAGTGCATCCCCAGTGGTGCCAGTGCACTCTCTGGACTCACTGCACTGCATCCCCAGTGGTGCCAGTGCACTCTCTGCCCTCACTGCAGTGCATCCCCAGTGGTGCCAGTGCAATCTCTGGGCTCACCGGGGTGCATCCCCAGTGGTGCCAGTGCACTCTTTCAAGTCACTGCAGTGCATCCCCAGTGGTGCCAGTGCACTCTCTGGACTCACTGAACTGCATCCCCAGTGGTGCCAGTGCACTCTCTGGACTCACTGCACTGCATCCCCAGTGGTGCCAGTGCACTCTCTGGACTCACTGCACTTCATCCCCAGTGGTGCCAGTGCACTCTCTGGACTCACTGCATTGCATCCCCAGTGGTGCCAGTGCACTCTCTGGACTCACTGCACTGCATCCCCAGTGGTGCCAGTGCACTCTCTGGACTCACTGCACTGCATCACCATTGGTGCCAGGGCACTCTCCGGACTCACTGCAGTGCATCCGCAGTGGTGCCAGTGCACTCTTTCGAGTCACTGCAGTGCATCCCCAGTGGTGCCAGTGCACTCTCTGGACTCACTGCACTGCATCCCCAGTGGTGCCAGTGCACTCTCTGCACTCACTGCACTGCATCCCCAGTGTTCCCAGAGCACTCTCTGGACTCACTGCAGTGCATCCCCAGTGGTGCCAGTGCACTC
The DNA here is from genome assembly GCF_040182565.1 of Anser cygnoides. Classification (NCBI taxonomy): domain Eukaryota; kingdom Metazoa; phylum Chordata; class Aves; order Anseriformes; family Anatidae; genus Anser; species Anser cygnoides. The sequence goes on along the minus strand of NW_027103076.1, from coordinate 25,120 downwards.
TCTGGACTCACTGCAGTGCATCCCCAGTGGTGCCAGTGCACTCTCTGGACTCACTGCACTGCATCCCCAGTGGTGCCAGTGCACTCTCTGCACTCACTGCACTGCATCACCAGTGGTGCCAGTGCACTCTCTGGACTCACTGCACTGCATCCCCAGTGGTGCCAGTGCACTCTCTGGACTCACTGCACTGCATCCCCAGTGGTGCCAGTGCACTCTCTGGAGTCGCAGCACTGCATCCCCAGTGGTGCCTCTGCACTCTCTGGAGTCACTGCACTGCATCCCCAGTGCTGATAGTGCACTCTCTGGACTCACTGCACTGCATCCCCAGTGGTGCCAGTGCACTCTCTGGACTCACTGCAGTGCATCCCCAGTGGTGCCAGTGCACTCTCTGGACTCACTGCACTGCATCCCCAGTGGTGCCAGTGCACTCTCTGGACTCACTGCACTTCATCCCCAGTGGTGCCAGTGCACTCTCTGGACTCACTGCATTGCATCCCCAGTGGTGCCAGTGCACTCTCTGGACTCACTGCACTGCATCCCCAGTGGTGCCAGTGCACTCTCTGGACTCACTGCACTGCATCACCATTGGTGCCAGGGCACTCTCCGGACTCACTGCAGTGCATCCGCAGTGGTGCCAGTGCACTCTTTCGAGTCACTGCAGTGCATCCCCAGTGGTGCCACTGCACTCTCTGGACTCACTGCAGTGCATCCCCAGTGGTGCCAGTGCACTCTCCGGACTCACTGCACTGCATCCCCAGTGGTGCCAGTGCACTCTCTGGACTCACTGCAGTGCATCCCCAGTCGTGCCAGTGCACTCTCTGCACTCACTGCACTGCATCCCCAGTGGTGCCAGTGCACTCTCTGCACTCACTGCACTGCATCCCCGGTGCCCCAGAGCACTCTCTGGACTCACCGAGGTGCATCCCCAGTGGTGCCAGTGCACTCTCTGGACTCACCGCACTGCATCACCAGTGGTGCCAGTGCACTCTCTGGACTCACTGCACTGCATCCCCAGTGGTGCCACTGCACTCTCTGGAGTCACTGCGCTGCATCCCCAGTGGTGCCAGTGCCCTCTGTGGACTCACTGCACTACATCCCCTGTGGGGCCAGTGCACTCTCTGGACTCACTGCAGTGCATCCCCAGTGGTGCGAGTGCACTCTCTGGACTCACCGGGGTGCATCCCCAGTGGTGCCAGTGCACTCTCTGGACTCACCGGGGTGCATCCCCAGTGGTGCCAGTGCACTCTCTGGAGTCACTGCAGTGCATCCCCAGTGGTGCCAGTGCACTCTGTGGACTCACTGCACTGCATCCCCAGTGTTGCCAGTGCACTCTCTGGAGTCACTGCACTGCATCCCCAGTGGTGCCAGTGCACTCTCTGGACTCACTGCACTGCATCCCCAGTGGTGCCAGTGCACTCTCTGGACTCACTGCAGTGCATCCCCAGTGGCGCCAGTGCACTCTCTGGACTTACTGCACTGCATCCCATTGGTGCTAGTGTACTCTCTGGACTCACTGCACTGCATCCGCAGTGGTGCCAGTGCACTCTCTGCACTCACTGCACTGCATCAACAGTGTTGCCTCTGCACTCTCTGCCCTCACTGCAGTGCATCCCCAGTGGTGCCAGTGCACTCTCTGGACTCACTGTAGTGCATCCCCAGTGGTGCCAGTGCACTCTCTGGACTCACTGCACTGCGTCCCCAGTGGTGCCAGTGCACTCTCTGGACTCACTGCAGTGCATCCCCAGTGGTGCCTTTGCACTCTCAGGACTCACTGCACTGCATCCCCAGTGGTGCCAGTGCACTCTCTGGACTCACTGCACTGCATCCCCAGTGGTGCCAGTGCACTCTCTGGACTCAGTGCACTGCATCCCCAATGGTGCCACTGCACTCTCTGGACTCACTGCAGTGCATCCCCAGTGGTGCCAGTGCACTCTCTGGACTCACTGCACTGCATCCCCAGTGGTGCCAGTGCACTCTCTGGACTCACTGCACTGCATCCCCAGTGGTGCCACTGCACTCTCTGAGCTCACTGCAGTGCATCCCCAGTGGTGCCAGTGCACTCTCTGGACTCACTGCACTGCATCCCCAGTGGTGCCAGTGCACTCTCTGGAGTCACTGCACTGCATCCCCAGTGGTGCCAGTGCACTCTCTGAGCTCACTGCAGTGCATCCCCAGTGGTGCCAGTGCACTCTCTGGACTCACTGCACTGCATCCCCAGTGGTGCCAGTGCACTCTCTGGACTCACTGCACTGCATCCCCAGTGGTGCCAGTGCACTGTCTGGACTCACTGCAGTGTATCGCCAGTGGAGCCGGTGCACTCTCTGGACTCACTAAACTGCATCCCCAGTGGTGCCAGAGAAATCTCTGGTCTCACTGCAGTGCATCCCCAGTGGTGCCAGTGCACTCTCTGGACTCACTGCATCCCCAGTGGTGCCAGGGCACTCTCTGGACTCACAGCACTGCATCCCCATTGGTGCCAGTGCACTCTCTGGACTCACTGCACTAAAACCCCAGTGGTGCCAGTTCAGTCTCTGGACTCACTGCACTGCATCCCCAGTGGTGCCAGTGCACTCTCTGGACTCACCGGGGTGCATCCCCAGTGGTGCCAGTGCACTCTCTGGACTCACTGCACTGCATCCCCTGTGGTGCCAGTACACTCTCTGGACTCACTGCAGTGCATCCCCAGGGGTGACAGTGTACTCTCTGGACTACACTGCACTGCATCACCAGCGGTGCCAGTGCACTCTCTGGACTCACTGCACTGCATCCCCAGTGGTGCCAGTGCACTTTCTGGAGTCACTGCAGTGCATCCCCTGTTGTGCCAGTGCACTCTCTGCACTCAGTGCACTGCATCCCCAGAAGTGCCAGTGCACTCACTGGACTCACTGCACTGCATCCCCAGAGGTTCCATTGCACTCTCTGGACTCACTGCATTGGATCCCCAGTGGTGTCAGTGCACTCTCTGGACTCAGTGCAGTGCATCCCCAGTGGTGCCAGTGCACTCTCGGGACTCATTGCAGTGCTTCCCCACTGGTGCCAGTGCACTCTCTGGACTCACTGCACTGCATCCCCAGTGGTGCCAGTGCACTCTCTGCACTCACTGCAGTGCATCACCAGTGGTGCCAGTGCACTCTCTGGAGTCACTGCACTGCATCCCCAGTGGAGCCAGTGCACTCTCTGGACTCATTGCACTGCATTCCCAGTGGTGCCAGTGCACTCTATGGACTCACTGCACTGTGTCCCCAGTGGTGCCAGTGCACTCTCTGGACCCACTGCAGTGCATCCCCACTGGTGCCAGTGCACTCTCTGGACTCACTGCACTGCATCCCCAATGGTGCCAGTGCACTCTCTGTAGTCACTGCACTGCGTCCCCAGTGGTGCCAGTGCACTCTCTGGACTCACTGCAGTGTATCCCCTGTGGTGCCAGTGCACTCTGTGGACTCACTGCACTGCATCCCAGTTGTGCCAGTGCACTCTCTGGACTCACTGCACTGCATCCCCAAGGTGCCAGTGCGCTCTCTGGACTCAACTGCACTGCATCCCCAGTGGTGCCAGTGCACTCTCTGGACTCACTGCACTGCATCCCCAGTGGTGCCAGTGCACTCTCTGGACTCACTGCAATTCATCCCTAGTGGTGCCAGTGCACTCTCTGGACTCACTGCATTGCATTCCCGGTGGTGCCAGAGCACTCTCTGGACTCACTGCACTGCATCCCCAGTGGTGTCACTGCACTCACTGGACTCACTGCACTGCATCACCATTGGTGCCAGGGCACTCTCCAGACTCACTGCAGTGCATCCGCAGTGGTGCCAGTGCACTCTTTCGAGTCACTGCAGTGCATCCCCAGTGGTGCCAGTGCACTCTCTGGACTCACTGCACTGCATCCCCAGTGGTGCCAGTGCACTCTCTGGACTCACTGCAGTGCATCCCCAGTGGTGCCAGTGCACTCTCTGGACTCACTGCACTGCATCCCCAGTGGTGCCACTGCACTCTCTGGACTCATTGCACTGCATCACCATTGGTGCCAGTGGACTCTCCGGACTCACTGCAGTGCATCCGCAGTGGTGCCAGTGCACTCTTTTGAGTCACTGCAGTGCATCCCCAGTGGTGCCAGTGCACTCTCTGGACTCACTGCAGTGCATCCCCAGTGGTGCCAGTGCACTCTCTGTACTCACTGCACTGCATCACCTGTGGTGCCAGTGCACTCTCTGGACTCACTGCAGTGCATCCCCAGTGGTGCCAGTGCACTCTCTGGACTCACTGCACTGCATCCCCAGTGCTGCCAGTGCACTCTCTGGACTCACTGCAGTGCATCCCCAGTGGTGCCAGTGCACTCTCTGGACTCACTGCAGTGCATCCCCAGTGGTGCCAGTGCACTCTCTGGACTCACTGCAGTGCATCCCCAGTGGTGCCAGTGCACTCTCTGGACTCACTGCACTTCATCCCCAGTGGTGCCAGTGCACTCTCTGGACTCACTGCATTGCATCCCCAGTGGTGCCAGTGCACTCTCTGGACTCACGGCACTGCATCCCCAGTGGTGCCACTGCACTCTCTGGACTCACTGCACTGCATCAACATTGGTGCCAGGGCACTCTCCGGACTCACTGCAGTGCATCCGCAGTGGTGCCAGTGCACTCTCTGGACTCACTGCACTGCATCCCCAGTGGTGCCAGTGCACTCTCTGGACTCACTGCACTGCATCCCCAGTGGTGCCAGAGCACTCTCTGGACTCACTGCAGTGCTTCCGCACTGGTGCCAGTGCACTCTCTGCACTCACTGCACTGCATCAACAGTGTTGCCTCTGCACTCTCTGGAGTCACTGCACTGCATCCCCAGTGGTGCCAGTGCACTCTCTGGACTCACTGTAGTGCATCCCCAGTGGTGCCAGTGCACTCTCTGGACTCACTGCACTGCGTCCCCAGTGGTGCCAGTGCACTCTCTGGACTCACTGCAGTGCATCCCTTGTGGTGCCTTTGCACTCTCAGGACTCACTGCACTGCATCCCAAATGGTGCCACTGCACTCTCTGGACTCACTGCAGTGCATCCCCAGTGGTGCCAGTGCACTCTCTGGACTCACTGCACTGCATCCCCAGTGGTGCCAGTGCACTCTCTGAGCTCACTGCACTGCATCCCCAGTGGTGCCAGTGCACTCTCTGAGCTCACTGCAGTGCATCCCCAGTGGTGCCAGTGCACTCTCTGGACTCACTGCACTGCGTCCCCAGTGGTGCCAGTGCACTCTCTGGACTCACTGCAGTGCATCCCCAGTGGTGCCTTTGCACTCTCAGGACTCACTGCACTGCATCCCCACTGGTGCCAGTGCACTCTCTGGACTCACTGCACTGCATCCCCAGTGGTGCCAGTGCACTCTCTGGACTCAGTGCACTGCATCCCCAATGGTGCCACTGCACTCTCTGGACTCACTGCAGTGCATCCCCAGTGGTGCCAGTGCACTCTCTGCACTCACTGCACTGCATCCCCAGTGGTGCCAGTGCACTCTCTGAGCTCACTGCACTGCATCCCCAGTGGTGCCAGTGCACTCTCTGAGCTCACTGCAGTGCATCCCCAGTGGTGCCAGTGCACTCTCTGGACTCACTGCACTGCATCCCCAGTGGTGCCAGTGCACTCTCTGGACTCACTGCACTGCATCCCCAGTGGTGCCAGTGCACTCTCTGAGCTCACTGCAGTGCATCCCCAGTGGTGCCAGTGCACTCTCTGGACTCACTGCACTGCATCCCCAGTGGTGCCAGTGCACTCTCTGGACTCACTGCACTGCATCCCCAGTGGTGCCAGTGCACTGTCTGGACTCACTGCAGTGTATCGCCATTGGAGCCGGTGCACTCTCTGGACTCACTAAACTGCATCCCCAGTGGTGCCAGAGAAATCTCTGGTCTCACTGCAGTGCATCCCCAGTGGTGCCAGTGCACTCTCTGGACTCACTGCATCCCCAGTGGTGCCAGGGCACTCTCTGGACTCACAGCTCTGCATCCCCATTGGTGCCAGTGCACTCTCTGGACTCACTGCACTAAAACCCCAGTGGTGCCAGTGCAGTCTCTGGACTCACTGCACTGCATCCCCAGTGGTGCCAGTGCACTCTCTGGACTCACCGGGGTGCATCCCCAGTGGTGCCAGTGCACTCTCTGGACTCACTGCACTGCATCCCCTGTGGTGCCAGTACACTCTCTGGACTCACTGCAGTGCATCCCCAGGGGTGACAGTGTACTCTCTGGACTCACTGCACTGCATCACCAGCGGTGCCAGTGCACTCTCTGGACTCACTGCACTGCATCCCCAGTGGTGCCAGTGCACTTTCTGGAGTCACTGCAGTGCATCCCCTGTTGTGCCAGTGCACTCTCTGCACTCAGTGCACTGCATCCCCAGAAGTGCCAGTGCACTCTCTGGACTCACTGCACTGCATCCCCAGTGGTGCCACTGCACTCTCTGGACTCATTGCACTGCATCACCATTGGTGCCAGTGGACTCTCCGGACTCACTGCAGTGCATCCGTAGTGGTGCCAGTGCACTCTTTTGAGTCACTGCAGTGCATCCCCAGTGGTGCCAGTGCACTCTCTGGACTCACTGCAGTGCATCCCCAGTGGTGCCAGTGCACTCTCTGTACTCACTGCACTGCATCACCAGTGGTGCCAGTGCACTCTCTGGACTCACTGCAGTGCATCCCCAGTGGTGCCAGTGCACTCTCTGGACTCACTGCACTGCATCCCCAGTGCTGCCAGTGCACTCTCTGGACTCACTGCAGTGCATCCCCAGTGGTGCCAGTGCACTCTCTGGACTCACTGCAGTGCATCCCCAGTGGTGCCAGTGCACTCTCTGGACTCACTGCAGTGCATCCCCAGTGGTGCCAGTGCACTCTCTGGACTCACTGCACTTCATCCCCAGTGGTGCCAGTGCACTCTCTGGACTCACTGCATTGCATCCCCAGTGGTGACGGTGCACTCTCTGGACTCACGGCACTGCATCCCCAGTGGTGCCACTGCACTCTCTGGACTCACTGCACTGCATCACCATTGGTGCCAGGGCACTCTCCGGACTCACTGCAGTGCATCCGCAGTGGTGCCAGTGCACTCTCTGGACTCACTGCACTGCATCCCCAGTGGTGCCAGTGCACTCTCTGGACTCACAGCAGTGCATCCCCAGTGGTGCCAGAGCACTCTCTGGACTCACTGCAGTGCTTCCGCACTGGTGCCAGTGCACTCTCTGCACTCACTGCACTGCATCAACAGTGTTGCTTCTGCACTCTCTGGAGTCACTGCACTGCATCCCCAGTGGTGCCAGTGCACTCTCTGGACTCACTGTAGTGCATCTCCAGTGGTGCCAGTGCACTCTCTGGACTCACTGCACTGCGTCCCCAGTGGTGCCAGTGCACTCTCTGGACTCACTGCAGTGCATCCCTTGTGGTGCCTTTGCACTCTCAGGACTCACTGCACTGCATCCCCAGTGGTGCCAGTGCACTCTCTGGACTCACTGCACTGCATCCCCAGTGGTGCCAGTGCACTCTCTGGACTCAGTGCACTGCATCCCCAGTGGTGCCACTGCACTCTCTGGACTCACTGCAGTGCATCCCCAGTGGTGCCAGTGCACTCTCTGGACTCACTGCACTGCATCCCCAGTGGTGCCAGTGCACTCTCTGAGCTCACTGCACTGCATCCCCAGTGGTGCCAGTGCACTCTCTGAGCTCACTGCAGTGCATCCCCAGTGGTGCCAGTGCACTCTCTGGACTCACTGCACTGCATCCCCAGTGGTGCCAGTGCACTCTCTGGACTCACTGCACTGCATCCCCAGTGGTGCCAGTGCACTCTCTGAGCTCACTGCAGTGCATCCCCAGTGGTGCCAGTGCACTCTCTGGACTCACTGCACTGCATCCCCAGTGGTGCCAGTGCACTCTCTGGACTCACTGCACTGCATCCCCAGTGGTGCCAGTGCACTGTCTGGACTCACTGCAGTGTATCGCCATTGGAGCCGGTGCACTCTCTGGACTCACTAAACTGCATCCCCAGTGGTGCCAGAGAAATCTCTGGTCTCACTGCAGTGCATCCCCAGTGGTGCCAGTGCACTCTCTGGACTCACTGCATCCCCAGTGGTGCCAGGGCACTCTCTGGACTCACAGCACTGCATCCCCAGTGGTGCCAGTGCACTCTCTGGACTCACTGCACTAAAACCCCAGTGGTGCCAGTGCAGTCTCTGGACTCACTGCACTGCATCCCCAGTGGTGCCAGTGCACTCTCTGGACTCACCGGGGTGCATCCCCAGTGGTGCCAGTGCACTCTCTGGACTCACTGCACTGCATCCCCTGTGGTGCCAGTACACTCTCTGGACTCACTGCAGTGCATCCCCAGGGGTGACAGTGTACTCTCTGGACTCACTGCACTGCATCACCAGCGGTGCCAGTGCACTCTCTGGACTCACTGCACTGCATCCCCAGTGGTGCCAGTGCACTTTCTGGAGTCACTGCAGTGCATCCCCTGTTGTGCCAGTGCACTCTCTGCACTCAGTGCACTGCATCCCCAGAAGTGCCAGTGCACTCACTGGACTCACTGCACTGCATCCCCCGTGGTTCCATTGCACTCTCTGGACTCACTGCATTGGATCACCAGTGGTGTCAGTGCACTCTCTGGACTCACTGCACTGCATCCCCAGTGGTGCCAGTGCACTCTCGGGACTCACTGCAGTGCTTCCCCACTGGTGCCAGTGCACTCTCTGGACTCACTGCACTGCATCCCCAGTGGTGCCAGTGCACTCTCTGGACTCACTGCAGTGCATCACCAGTGGTGCCAGTGCACTCTCTGGAGTCACTGCACTGCATCCCCAGTGGAGCCAGTGCACTCTCTGGACTCACTGCACTGCATTCCAATGGTGCCAGTGCACTCTATGGACTCACTGCACTGCATCCCCAGTGGTGCCAGTGCACTCTCTGGACCCACTGCAGTGCATCCCCACTGGTGCCAGTGCACTCTCTGGACTCACTGCACTGCATCCCCAATGGTGCCAGTGCACTCTCTGGAGTCACTGCACTGCGTCCCCAGTGGTGCCAGTGCACTCTCTGGACTCACTGCAGTGTATCCCCTGTGGTGCCAGTGCACTCTGTGGACTCACTGCACTGCATCCCAGTGGTGCCAGTGCACTCTCTGGACTCACTGCACTGCATCCCCAAGGTGCCAGTGCGTTCTCTGGACTCAACTGCACTGCATCCCCAGTGGTGCCAGTGCACTCTCTGGACTCACTGCACTGCATCCCCAGTGGTGCCAGTGCACTCTCTGGACTCACTGCACTTCATCCCTAGTGGTGCCAGTGCACTCTCTGGACTCACTGCATTGCATTCCCGGTGGTGCCAGAGCACTCTCTGGACTCACTGCACTGCATCCCCAGTGGTGTCACTGCACTCACTGGACTCACTGCACTGCATCACCATTGGTGCCAGGGCACTCTCCAGACTCACTGCAGTGCATCCGCAGTGGTGCCAGTGCACTCTTTCGAGTCACTGCAGTGCATCCCCAGTGGTGCCAGTGCACTCTCTGGACTCACTGCACTGCATCCCCAGTGGTGCCAGTGCACTCTCTGGAATCACTGCAGTGCATCCCCAGTGGTGCCAGTGCACTCTCTGGACTCACTGCATTGCATCCCCAGTGGTGCCAGTCCACTCTCTGGACTCACTGCACTGCATCCCCAGTGGTGCCACTGCACTCTCTGGACTCATTGCACTGCATCACCATTGGTGCCAGTGCACTCTCCGGACTCACTGCAGTGCATCCGCAGTGGTGCCAGTGCACTCTTTTGAGTCACTGCAGTGCATCCCCAGTGGTGCCAGTGCACTCTCTGGACTCACTGCAGTGCATCCCCAGTGGTGCCAGTGCACTCTCTGGACTCACTGCACTGCATCCCCAGTGCTGCCAGTGCACTCTCTGGACTCACTGCAGTGCATCCCCAGTGGTGCCAGTGCACTCTCTGGACTCACTGCACTGCATCCCCAGTGCTGCCAGTGCACTCTCTGGACTCACTGCAGTGCATCCCCAGTGGTGCCAGTGCACTCTCTGGACTCACTGCAGTGCATCCCCAGTGGTGCCAGTGCACTCTCTGGACTCACTGCAGTGCATCCCCAGTGGTGCCAGTGCACTCTCTGGACTCACTGCACTTCATCCCCAGTGGTGCCAGTGCACTCTCTGGACTCACGGCACTGCATCCCCAGTGGTGCCACTGCACTCTCTGGACTCACTGCACTGCATCACCATTGGTGCCAGGGCACTCTCCGGACTCACTGCAGTGCATCCGCAGTGGTGCCAGTGCACTCTTTCGAGTCACTGCAGTGCATCCCCAGTGGTGCCAGTGCACTCTCTGGACTCACTGCACTGCATCCCCAGTGGTGCCAGTGCACTCTCTGGACTCACTGCAGTGCATCCCCAGTGGTGCCAGTGCACTCTCTGGACTCACTGCACTGCATCCCCAGTGGTGCCACTGCACTCTCTGGACTCACTGCACTGCATCACCATTGGTGCCAGGGCACTCTCCGGACTCACTGCAGTGCATCCGCAGTGGTGCCAGTGCACTCTTTCGAGTCACTGCACTGCATCCCCATTAGTTCCAGTGCATTCTCTGGACTCATTGCAGTGCATCCCCAGTGGTGCCAGTGCACTCTCTGCACTCACTGCACTGCATCCCCAGTGGTGCCAGGGCACTCTCCGGACTCACTGCAGTGCATCCGCAGTGGTGCCAGTGCACTCTTTCGAGTCACTGCAGTGCATCCCCAGTGGTGCCAGTGCACTCTCTGGACTCACTGCAGTGCATCCCCAGTGCTGCCAGTGCACTCTCTGGACTCACTGCAGTGCATCCCCAGTGGTGCCAGTGCACTCTCTGGACTCACTGCACTGCATCCCCAGTGGTGCCAGTGCACTCTCCGGAATCACTGCACTGCATCCCCAGTGGTGTCAGTGCACTCTCTGGACTCACTGCAGTGCATCCCCAGTGGTGCCCGTGCACTCTCTGGACTCACTGCACTGCATCCCCAGTGGTGCCAGTGCACTCTCTGGACTCACTGCAGTGCATCCCCAGTGCTGCCAGTGCACTCTCTGGACTCACTGCAGTGGATCCCCAGTGGTGCCAGTGCACTCTCTGGACTCACAGCACTGCATCCCCAGTGGTGCCAGTGCACTCTCTGGAGTCACAGCACTGCATCAACAGTGGTGCCTCTGCACTCTCTGGAGTTACTGCACTGCGTCCCCAGTGGTGCCAGTGCACTCTCTGGACTCACTGCAGTGCATCCCCAGTGCTGACAGTGCACTCTCTGGACTCACTGCAGTGCATCCCCAGTGGTGCCAGTGCACTCTCTGGACTCACTGCAGTGCATCCCAAGTGCTGCCAGTGCACTCTCTGGACTCACTGCAGTGCACCCCCACTGGTGCCAGTGCACTCTCCGGAATCACTGCAGTGCATCCCCAGTGGTGCCAGTGCACTCTCTGGACTCACTGCGCTGCATCCCCAGTGGTGCCAGTGCACTCTCTGGACTCACTGCATTGCATCCCCAGTGGTGCCAGTGCACTCTCTGGACTCACTGCACTGCATCCCCAGTGGTGCCAGGGCACTCTCTGGACTCACTGCAGTGCATCCCCAGTGGTGCCAGTGCACTCTCTGCCCTCACTGCAGTGCATCCCCAGTGGTGCCAGTGCACTCTCTGCACTCACTGCAGTGCATCCCCAGTGGTGCCAGTGCAATCTCTGGGCTCACCGGGGTGCATCCCCAGTGGTGCCAGTGCACTCTCTGGACTCACTGCAGTGCATCCCCAGTGGTGCCAGTGCACTCTCTGGACTCACTGCACTGCATCCCCAGTGGTGCCAGGGCACTCTCTGCACTCACTGCACTGCATCCCCAGTGGTGCCAGTGCACTCTCTGGACTCACTGCACTGCAACCCCAGTGGTGCCAGTGCACTCTCTGGACTCACTGCAGTGCACCCCCAGTGCTGCCAGTGCACTCTCTGGACTCACTGCACTGCATCCCCAGTGGTGCCAGTGCACTCTCTGGACTCACTGCACTGCATCCCCAAGGTGCCAGGGCACTCTCTGGACTCAACTGCACTGCATCCCCAGTGCTGCCAGTGCACTCTCTGGACTCACTGCAGTGCATCCCCAGTGGTGCCAGTGCACTCTCTGGACTCACTGCACTGCATCCCCAGTGGTGCCAGTGCACTCTCTGGACTCACTGCACTGCATCCCCAGTGGTGCCAGTGCACTCTCTGGACTCACTGCAGTTCATCCCCAGTGGTGCCAGTGCACTCTCTGGACTCACTGCATTGCATCCCCAGTGGTGCCAGTGCACTCTCTGGACTCACTGCACTGCATCCCCAGTGGTGTCACTGCACTCTCTGGACTCACTGCACTGCATCACCATTGGTGCCAGGGCACTCTCTGCACTTACGGCAGTGCATCCGCAGTGGTGCCAGTGCACTCTTTCGACTCACTGCAGTGCATCCCCAGTGGTGCCAGTGCACTCTCTGGACTCACTGCACTGCATCCCCAGTGGTGCCAGTGCACTCTCTGGAATCACTGCAGTGCATCCCCAGTGGTGCCAGTGCACTCTCTGGACTCACTGCACTGCATCCCCAGTGGTGCCAGTGCACTCTCTGGACTCACTGCACTGCATCCCCAGTGGTGCCACTGCACTCTCTGGACTCCCTGCACTGCATCACCATTGGTGCCAGTGCACTCTCCGGACTCACTGCAGTGCATCCGCAGTGGTGCCAGTGCACTCTTTTGAGTCACTGCAGTGCATCCCCAGTGGTGCCAGTGCACTCTCTGGACTCACTGCAGTGCATCCCCAGTGGTGCCAGTGCACTCTCTGCACTCACTGCACTGCATCACCAGTGGTGCCAGTGCACTCTCTGGACTCACTGCAGTGCATCCCCAGTGGTGCCAGTGCACTCTCTGGACTCACTGCACTGCATCCCCAGTGGTGCCAGTGCACTCTCTGGAATCGCAGCACTGCATCAACAGTGGTGCCTCTGCACTCTCTGGAGTCACTGCACTGCATCCCCAGTGCTGATAGTGCACTCTCTGGACTCACTGCAGTGCATCCCCAGTGGTGCCAGTGCACTCTCTGGACTCACTGCAGTGCATCCCCAGTCGTGCCAGTGCACTCTCTGGAGTCACTGCAGTGTATCCCCAGTGGTGCCAGTGCACTCTCTGGACTCACTGAACTGCATCCCCAGTGGTGCCAGAGCACTCTCTGGACTCACTGCACTGCATCCCCAGTGCTGCCAGTGCACTCTCTGCACTCACTGCAGTGCATCGCCAGTGGTGCCAGTGCACTCTCTGGACTCACTGCACTGCATCACAAGTGGTGCCAGTGCACTCTCTGGACTCAGTGCACTGCATCCCCAGTGGTGCCAGTGCACTCTCTGCACTCACTGCATTGCATCCCCAGTGGTGCCAGTGCACTCTCTGGACTCACTGCACTGCATCCCCAGTGGTGCCACTGCACTCTCTGGACTCACTGCACTGCATCACCATTGGTGCCAGGGCACTCTCCGGACTCACTGCACTGCATCCCCAGTGGTGCCAGTGCACTCTTTCGAGTCACTGCAGTCCATCCCCAGTGGTGCCAGTGCACTCTCTGGACTCAGTGCACTGCATCCCCAGTGGTGCCAGTGCACTCTCTGGACTCACTGCAGTGCATCCCCAGTGGTGCCAGTGCACTCTCTGGACTCACTGCACTGCATCCCCAGTGGTGCCAGTGCACTCTCTGGAATCACTGCAGTGCATCCCCAGTGGTGCCAGTGCACTCTCTGTACTCACTGCACTGAATCACCTGTGGTGCCAGTGCACTCTCTGGACTCACTGCAGTGCATCCCCAGTGGTGCCAGTGCACTCTCTGAACTCACCGCACTGCATCCCCAGTGGTGTCAGTGCACTCTCTGGACTCACTGCACTGCATCCCCTGTGGTGCCAGTGCACTCTGTGGACACATCGCATTGCATCCCCAGTGGTGCCAGTGCACTCTCTGGACTCACTGCACTGCATCCCCAGTGGTGCCAGTGCACTCTCTGGACTCACTGCACTACATCCCCAGTGGTGCCAGTGCACTCTCTGGACTCACGGCACTGCATCCCCAGTGGTGCCAGTGCACTCTCTGGAGTCACTGCACTGCATCCTCAGTGGTGCCAGTGCACTCTCTGGACTCACTGCACTGCATCCCCAGTGGTGCCAGGGCACTCTCTGGACTCACTGCACTGCATCCCCAGTGGTCCCACTGCACTCTCTGCCCTCACTGCAGTGCATCCCCAGTGGTGCCAGTGCACTCTCTGCACTCACTGCAGTGCATCCCCAGTGGTGCCAGTGCAATCTCTGGGCTCACCGGGGTGCATCCCCAGTGGTGCCAGTGCACTCTCTGGACTCACTGCACTGCATCACCTGTGGTGCCAGTGCACTCTCTGGACTCACTGCAGTGCATCCCCAGTGGTGCCAGTGCACTCTCTGCACTCACTGCACTGCATCCCCAGTGGTGCCAGTGCACTCTCTGGACTCACTGCACTGCATCCCCAGTGGTGCCAGTGCACTCTCTGGACTCACTGCAGTGCATCCGCAGTGGTGCCAGTGCACTCTCTGGACTCACTGCACTGCATCCCCAGTAGTGCCAGTGCACTCTGAGGACTCACTGCGCTGCATCCCCAGTGGTGCCAGTGCACTCTCTGGACTCACTGCACTGCATCCCCAGTGGTGCCAGTGCACTCTCTGCACTCACTGCAGTGCATCCCCAGTGGTGCCAGTGCACTATCTGGACTCATTGCAGTGCATTCCCAGTGGTGCCAGTGCACTCTCTGAGTCACTGCACTGCATTCCCAGTGGTGCCAGTGCACTCTCTGTACTCACTGAACTGCATCCCCAGTGGTGCCAGTGCACTCTCTGGACTCACTGCAGTGCATCCCCAGTAGTGCCAGTGCACTCTCTGGACTCACTGCACTGCATCCCCAGTGGTGCCAGTGCACTCTCTGGAGTCACTGCACTGCATCCCCAGTGGTGCCACTGCACTCTCTGGACTCACTGCACTGCATCACCATTGGTGCCAGGGCACTCTCCGGACTCACTGCAGTGCATCCCCAGTGGTGCCAGTGCACTCTCTGGACTCACTGCATTGCATCCCCAGTGGTGCCAGTGCACTCTCTGGACTCACTGCAGTGCATCCCCAGTGGTGCCAGTGCACTCTCTGGACTCACTGCACTGCATTCCCAGTGGTGTCTGTGCAGTCTCTGGACTCACTACAGTTCATCCCCAGTGGAGCCAGTGCACTCTCTGGACTCACTGCACTGCATCCCCAGTGGTGCCAGTGCACTCTCTGGACTCACTGCACTCCATCCCCACTGGTGCCAGTCCACTCTCTGGACTCACTGCACTGCATCCCCAGTGGTGCCAGTGGACTCTCCGCACTCATGCACTGCATACCCAGTGGTGCCAGTGCACTCTTTGGACTCACTGCACTGCATGAACAGTGGTGCCAGTGCACTCTCTGGACTCACTGCACTGCATCCCCAGTGGTGCCAGTGTAGCCTCTGGACTCACTGTAGTGCATCCCCAGTGGTGCCAGTGCAATCTCAGGACTCACTGCAGTGCAGCTCCAGTTGGTGCCAGTGCAGTCTCTGGACTCACTGCACTGCATCCCCAGTGGTGCCAGTGCACTCTCTGGACTCACTGCAGTGCATCCCCAGTGGTGCCTGTGCACTCTCTGGAGTCACTGCAGTGTATCCCCAGTGGTGCCAGTGCACTCTCTGGACTCACTGAACTGCATCCCCAGTGGTGCCAGAGCACTCTCTGGACTCACTGCAGTGCATCCCCAGTGGTGCCTGTGCACTCTCTGGAGTCACTGCAGTGTATCCCCAGTGGTGCCAGTGCACTCTCTGTACTCACTGAACTGCATCCCCAGTGGTGCCAGTGCACTCTCTGGACTCACTGCAGTGCATCCCCAGTAGTGCCAGTGCACTCTCTGGACTCACTGCACTGCATCCCCAGTGGTGCCAGTGCACTCTCTGGAGTCACTGCACTGCATCCCCAGTGGTGCCACTGCACTCTCTGGACTCACTGCACTGCATCACCATTGGTGCCAGGGCACTCTCCGGACTCACTGCAGTGCATCCGCAGTGGTGTCAGTGCACTCTTTCGAGTCACTGCAGTTCATCCCCAGTGGTGCCAGTGCACTCTCTGGACTCACTGCAGTGCATCCCCAGTGGTGCCAGTGCACTCTCTGGACTCACTGCAGTGCATCCCCAGTGCTGCCAGTGCACTCTCTGGACTCACTGCACTGCATCCCCAGTGGTGCCAGTGCACTCTATGGACTCACAGCACTGCATCCCCAGTGGTGCCAGTGCACTCTCTGGAGTCACAGCACTGCATCCCCAGAGGTGCCTCTGCACTCTCTGGAGTCACTGCACTGCATCCCCAGTGGTGCCAGTGCACTCTCTGGACTCACTGCAGTGCATCCCCAGTGGTGCCAGTGCACTCTCTGGACTCACTGCAGTGCATCCCCAGTGGTGCCAGTGCACTCTCTGGACTCACTGCAGTGCATCCCAAGTGCTGCCAGTGCACTCTCCGGACTCACTGCAGTGCACCCCCACTGGTGCCAGTGCACTCTCCGGAATCACTGCAGTGCATCCCCAGTGGTGCCAGTGCACTCTCTGGACTCACTGCGCTGCATCCACAGTGGTGCCAGTGCACTCTCTGGACTCACTGCATTGCATCCCCAGTGGTGCCAGTGCACTCTCTGGACTCACTGCACAGCATCCCCAGTGGTGCCAGGGCACTCGCTGGACTCACTGCAGTGCATCCCCAGTGGTGCCAGTGCACTCTCTGCCCTCACTGCAGTGCATCCCCAGTGGTGCCAGTGCACTCTCTGCACTCACTGCAGTGCATCCCCAGTGGTGCCAGTGCAATCTCTGGGCTCACCGCGGTGCATCCCCAGTGGTGCCAGTGCACTCTCTGGACTCACTGCACTGCATCCCCAGTGGTGCCACTGCACTCTGTGGGCTCACCGCGGTGCATCCCCAGTGGTGCCAGTGCACTCTCTGGACTCACTGCACTGCATCCCCAGTGGTGCCAGTGCACTCTCTGGACTCACTGCACTGCATCCCCAGTGGTGACAGTGCACTCTCTGGACTCACTGCAGTGCACCCCCAGTGCTGCCAGTGCACTCTCTGGACTCACTGCACTGCATCCCCAGTGGTGCCACTGCACTCTCTGGACTCACTGCACTGCATCCCCAAGGTGCCAGGGCACTCTCTGGACTCAAGTGCACTGCATCCCCAGTGCTGCCAGTGCACTCTCTGGACTCACTGCAGTGCATCCCCAGTGGTGCCAGTGCACTCTCTGGACTCACTGCACTGCATCCCCAGTGGTGCCAGTGCACTCTCTGGACTCACTGCACTGCATCCCCAGTGGTGCCAGTGCACTCTCTGGACTCACTGCAGTTCATCCCCAGTGGTGCCAGTGCACTCTCTGGACTCACTGCACTGCATCCGCAGTGGTGTCACTGCACTCTCTGGACTCACTGCACTGCATCACCATTAGTGCCAGGGCACTCTCTGCACTCACGGCAGTGCATCCGCAGTGGTGCCAGTGCACTCTTTCGACTCACTGCAGTGCATCCCCAGTGGTGCCAGTGCACTCTCTGGACTCACTGCACTGCATCCCCAGTGGTGCCAGTGCACTCTCTGGAATCACTGCACTGCATCCCCAGTGGTGCCAGTGCACTCTCTGGACTCACTGCACTGCATCCCCAGTGGTGCCAGTGCACTCTCCGGACTCACTGCAGTGCATCCGCAGTGGTGCCAGTGCACTCTTTTGAGTCACTGCAGTGCAGCCCCAGTGGTGCCAGTGCACTCTCTGGACTCACTGCTGTGCATCCCCAGTGGTGCCAGTGCACTCTCTGCACTCACTGCACTGCATCACCAGTGGTGCCAGTGCACTCTCTGGACTCACTGCAGTGCATCCCCAGTGGTGCCAGTGCACTCTCTGGAGTCGCAGCACTGCATCAACAGTGGTGCCTCTGCACTCTCTGGAGTCACTGCACTGCATCCCCAGTGGTGTCAGTGCACTCTCTGGACTCACTGCAGTGCATCCCCAGTGGTGCCAGTGCACTCTCTGGACTCACTGCACTGCATCCCCAGTCGTGCCAGTGCACTCTCTGGACTCACTGCACTGCATCCCCAGTGGTGCCAGTGCACTCTCTGGACTCACTGCACTTCATCCGCAGTGGTGCCAGTGCACTCTCTGGACTCACTGCATTGCATCCCCAGTGGTGCCAGTGCACTCTCTGGACTCACTGCACTGCATCCCCACTGGTGCCAGTGCACTCTCTGGACTCACTGCACTGCATTCCCTTTTGTGCCAGTGCACTCTCTGGACTCACTGCAGTGCATCCCCAGTGGTGCCAGTGCACTCTCTGGACTCACTGCACTGCATCCCCTGTGGTGCCAGTGCACTCCCTGGACTCACTGCACTGCATCCCCAGTGGTGCCAGTGCACTCTCTGCACTCACTGCACTGCATCCCCAGTGTTCCCAGAGCACTCTCTGGACTCACTGCAGTGCATCCCAAGTGGTGCCAGTGCACTCTCTGGACTCACTGCACTGCAACCCCAGTGGTGCCAGTGCACTCTCTGGACTCACCGCACTGCATCCCCAGTGGTGCCAGTGCACTCTCCGGAATCACTGCACTGCATCCCCAGTGGTGTCAGTGCACTCTCTGGACTCACTGCAGTGCATCCCCAGTGGTGCCCGTGCACTCTCTGGACTCACTGCAGTGCATCCCCAGTGGTGCCAGTGCACTCTCTGGACTCACTGCATTGCATCCCCAGTGGTGCCAGTGCACTCTCTGGACTCACTGCAGTGCATCCGCAGTGGTGCCAGTGCACTCTCTGGACTCACTGCACTGCATCCCCAGTGGTGTCTGTGCAGTCTCTGGACTCACTACAGTTCATCCCCAGTGGAGCCAGTGCACTCTCTGGACTCACTGCACTGCATCCCCAGTGGTGCCAGTGCACTCTCTGGACTCACTGCACTCCATTCCCACTGGTGCCAGTCCACTCTCTGGACTCACTGCACTGCATCCCCAGTGGTGCCAGTGGACTCTCCGCACTCATGCACTGCATACCCAGTGGTGCCAGTGCACTCTCTGGACTCACTGCACTGCATGAACGGTGGTGCCAGTGCACTCTCTGGACTCACTGCACTGCATCCCCAGTGCTGCCAGTGTAGCCTCTGGACTCACTGTAGTGCATCCCCAGTGGTGCCAGTGCAATCTCAGGACTCACTGCAGTGCAGCTCCAGTTGGTGCCAGTGCAGTCTCTGGACTCACTGCACTGCATCCCCAGTGGTGCCAGTGCACTCTCTGGACTCACTGCAGTGCATCCCCAGTGGTGCCTGTGCACTCTCTGGAGTCACTGCAGTGTATCCCCAGTGGTGCCAGTGCACTCTCTGGACTCACTGAACTGCATCCCCAGTGGTGCCAGAGCACTCTCTGGACTCACTGCAGTGCATCCCCAGTGGTGCCTGTGCACTCTCTGGAGTCACTGCAGTGTATCCCCAGTGGTGCCAGTGCACTCTCTGGACTCACTGAACTGCATCCCCAGTGGTGCCAGTGCACTCTCTGGACTCACTGCAGTGCATCCCCAGTAGTGCCAGTGCACTCTCTGGACTCACTGCACTGCATCCCCAGTGGTGCCAGTGCACTCTCTGGACTCACTGCACTGCATCCCCAGTGGTGCCAGTGCACTCTCTGGACTCACTGCATTGCATCCCCAGTGGTGCCAGTGCACTCTCTGGACTCACTGCACTGCATCACCACTGGTGCCACTGCACTCTCTGGACTCACTGCACTGCATCACCATTGGTGCCAGGGCACTCTCCGGACTCACTGCAGTGCATCCGCAGTGGTGCCAGTGCACTCTTTCTAGTCACTGCAGTTCATCCCCAGTGGTGCCAGTGCACTCTCTGGACTCACTGCATTGCATCCCCAGTGGTGCCAGTGCACTCTCTGGACTCACTGCAGTGCATCCCCAGTGGTGCCAGTGCACTCTCTGGACTCACTGCAGTGCATCCCCAGTGCTGCCAGTGCACTCTCTGGACTCACTGCAGTGCATCCCCAGTGGTGCCAGTGCACTCTCTGGACTTACTGCAGTGCATCCCCAGTGGTGCCAGTGCACTCTCTGGACTCACTGCGCTGCATCCCCAGAGGTGCCTCTGCACTCTCTGGAGTCACTGCACTGCATCCCCAGTGGTGCCAGTGCACTCTCTGGACTCACTGCAGTGCATCCCCAGTGGTGCCAGTGCACTCTCTGGACTTACTGCAGTGCATCCCCAGTGGTGCCAGTGCACTCTCTGGAGTCACAGCACTGCATCCCCAGAGGTGCCTCTGCACTCTCTGGAGTCACTGCACTGCATCCCCAGTGGTGCCAGTGCACTCTCTGGACTCACTGCAGTGCATCCCCAGTGGTGCCAGTGCACTCTCTGGACTTACTGCAGTGCATCCCCAGTGGTGCCAGTGCACTCTCTGGAGTCACAGCACTGCATCCCCAGAGGTGCCTCTGCACTCTCTGGAGTCACTGCACTGCATCCCCAGTGGTGCCAGTGCACTCTCTGGACTCACTGCAGTGCACCCCCACTGGTGCCAGTGCACTCTCCGGAATCACTGCAGTGCATCCCCAGTGGTGCCAGTGCACTCTCTGGACTCACTGCGCTGCATCCACAGTGGTGCCAGTGCACTCTCTGGACTCACTGCATTGCATCCCCAGTGGTGCCAGTGCACTCTCTGGACTCACTGCACTGCATCCCCAGTGGTGCCAGGGCACACTCTGGACTCACTGCAGTGCATCCCCAGTGGTGCCAGTGCACTCTCTGCCCTCACTGCAGTGCATCCCCAGTGGTGCCAGTGCACTCTCTGCACTCACTGCAGTGCATCCCCAGTGGTGCCAGTGCAATCTCTGGGCTCACCGGGGTGCATCCCCAGTGGTGCCAGTGCACTCTCTGGACTCACTGCACTGCATGAACAGTGGTGCCAGTGCACTCTCTGGACTCACTGCACTGCATCCCCAGTGGTGACAGTGCACTCTCTGGACTCACTGCAGTGCACCCCCAGTGCTGCCAGTGCACTCTCTGGACTCACTGCACTGCATCCCCAGTGGTGCCAGTGCACTCTCTGGACTCACTGCACTGCATCCCCAAGGTGCCAGGGCACTCTCTGGACTCAACTGCACTGCATCCCCAGTGCTGCCAGTGCACTCTCTGGACTCACTGCAGTGCATCCCCAGTGGTGCCAGTGCACTCTCTGGACTCACTGCACTGCATCCCCAGTGGTGCCAGTGCACTCTCTGGACTCACTGCACTGCATCCCCAGTGGTGCCAGTGCACTCTCTGGACTCACTGCAGTTCATCCCCAGTGGTGCCAGTGCACTCTCTGGACTCACTGCACTGCATCCGCAGTGGTGTCACTGCACTCTCTGGACTCACTACACTGCATCACCATTAGTGCCAGGGCACTCTCTGCACTCACGGCAGTGCATCCGCAGTGGTGCCGGTGCACTCTTTCGACTCACTGCAGTGCATCCCCAGTGGTGCCAGTGCACTCTCTGGACTCACTGCACTGCATCCCCAGTGGTGCCAGTGCACTCTCTGGAATCACTGCACTGCATCCCCAGTGGTGCCAGTGCACTCTCTGGACTCACTGCACTGCATCCCCAGTGGTGCCAGTGCACTCTCCGGACTCACTGCAGTGCATCCGCAGTGGTGCCAGTGCACTCTTTTGAGTCACTGCAGTGCATCCCCAGTGGTGCCAGTGCACTCTCTGGACTCACTGCTGTGCATCCCCAGTGGTGCCAGTGCACTCTCTGCACTCACTGCACTGCATCACCAGTGGTGCCAGTGCACTCTCTGGACTCACTGCACTGCATCCCCAGTGGTGCCAGTGCACTCTCTGGAGTCGCAGCACTGCATCAACAGTGGTGCCTCTGCACTCTCTGGAGTCACTGCACTGCATCCCCAGTGGTGTCAGTGCACTCTCTGGACTCACTGCAGTGCATCCCCAGTGGTGCCAGTGCACTCTCTGGACTCACTGCAGTGCATCCCCAGTCGTGCCAGTGCACTCTCTGGACTCACTGCACTGCATCCCCAGTGGTGCCAGTGCACTCTCTGGACTCACTGCACTGCATCCCCTGTGGTGCCAGTGCACTCCCTGGACTCACTGCACTGCATCCCCAGTGGTGCCAGTGCACTCTCTGCACTCACTGCACTGCATCCCCAGTGTTCCCAGAGCACTCTCTGGACTCACTGCAGTGCATCCCCAGTGGTGCCAGTGCACTCTCTGGACTCACTGCAGTGCATCCCCAGTGGTGCCAGTGCACTCTCTGGACTCACTGCACTGCATCAACAGTGGTGCCAATGCACTCTCTGGACTCACTGCACTGCATCCCCAGTGGTGCCAGTGTAGTCTCTGGACTTACAGCAGTGCATCCCCAGTGGTGCCAGTGCAACTCCTGGACTCACTGCAGTGTAGCTCAGTGCTGCCAGTGCACTCTCTGGACTCACTGCACTGCATCCCCAGTGGTGCCAGTGCACTCTCTGGACTCACTGCACTGCATCCCCAGTGGTGCCAGTGCACTGTCTGGACTCACTGCAGTGTATCGCCATTGGAGCCGGTGCACTCTCTGGACTCACTAAACTGCATCCCCAGTGGTGCCAGAGAAATCTCTGGTCTCACTGCAGTGCATCCCCAGTGGTGCCAGTGCACTCTCTGGACTCACTGCATCCCCAGTGGTGCCAGGGCACTCTCTGGACTCACAGCACTGCATCCCCAGTGGTGCCAGTGCACTCTCTGGACTCACTGCACTAAAACCCCAGTGGTGCCAGTGCAGTCTCTGGACTCACTGCACTGCATCCCCAGTGGTGCCAGTGCACTCTCTGGACTCACCGGGGTGCATCCCCAGTGGTGCCAGTGCACTCTCTGGACTCACTGCACTGCATCCCCAGTGGTGCCAGTGCATTTTCTGGAGTCACTGCAGTGCATCCCCTGTTGTGCCAGTGCACTCTCTGCACTCACTGCACTGCATCCCAAGAAGTGCCAGTGCACTCTCTGGACTCACTGCACTGCATCCCCAGTGGTTCCAGTGCACTCTCTGGACTCACTGCATTGGATCCCCAGCGGTGTCAGTGCACTCTCTGGACTCAGTGCAGTGCATCCCCAGTGGTGCCAGTGCACTCTCGGGACTCACTGCAGTGCTTCCCCACTGGTGCCAGTGCACTCTCTGGACTCACTGCACTGCATCCCCAGTGGTGCCAGTGCACTCTCTGGACTCACTGCAGTGCATCACCAGTGGTGCCAGTGCACTCTCTGGAGTCACTGCACTGCATCCCCAGTGGAGCCAGTGCACTCTCTGGACTCACTGCACTGCATTCCCAGTGGTGCCAGTGCACTCTATGGACTCACTGGACTGCATCCCCAGTGGTGCCAGTGCACTCTCTGGACCCACTGCAGTGCATCCCCACTGGTGCCAGTGCACTCTCTGGAATCACTGCACTGCATCCCCAATGGTGCCAGTGCACTCTCTGTAGTCACTGCACTGCGTCCCCAGTGGTGCCAGTGCACTCTCTGGACTCACTGCAGTGTATCCCCTGTGGTGCCAGTGCACTCTGTGGACTCACTGCACTGCATCCCAGTGGTGCCAGTGCACTCTCTGGACTCACTGCACTGCATCCCCAAGGTGCCAGTGCGCTCTCTGGACTCACAGCACTGCATCCCCAGTGGTGCCAGTGCACTCTCTGGACTCACTGCAGTGCATCCCCAGTGGTGCCAGTGCACTCTCTGGACTCACTGCACTTCATCCCCAGTGGTGCCAGTGCACTCTCTGGACTCACTGCATTGCATCCCCAGTGGTGCCAGAGCACTCTCTGGACTCACTGCACTGCATCCCCAGTGGTGTCACTGCACTCTCTGGACTCACTGCACTGCATCACCATTGGTGCCAGGGCACTCTCCAGACTCACTGCAGTGCATCCGCAGTGGTGCCAGTGCACTCTTTTGAGTCACTGCAGTGCATCCCCAGTGGTGCCAGTGCACTCTCTGGACTCACTGCACTGCATCCCCAGTGGTGCCAGTGCACTCTCTGGAATCACTGCAGTGCATCCCCAGTGGTGCCAGTGCACTCTCTGGACTCACTGCATTGCATCCCCAGTGGTGCCAGTGCACTCTCTGGACTCACTGCACTGCATCCCCAGTGGTGCCACTGCACTCTCTGGACTCATTGCACTGCATCACCATTGGTGCCAGTGCACTCTCCGGACTCACTGCAGTGCATCCGCAGTGGTGCCAGTGCACTCTTTTGAGTCACTGCAGTGCATCCCCAGTGGTTTCAGTGCACTCTCTGGACTCACTGCAGTGCATCCCCAGTGGTGCCAGTGCACTCTCTGTACTCACTGCACTGCATCACCAGTGGTGCCAGTGCACTCTCTGGACTCACTGCAGTGCATCCCCAGTGGTGCCAGTGCACTCTCTGGACTCACTGCAGTGCATCCCCAGTGGTGCCAGTGCACTCTCTGGACTCACTGCAGTGCATCCCCAGTGGTGCCAGTGCACTCTCTGGACTCACTGCACTGCATCCCCAGTGGTGCCAGTGCACTCTCTGGAATCACTGCAGTGCATCCGCAGTGGTGCCAGTGCACTCTCTGTACTCACTGCACTGAATCACCTGTGGTGCCAGTGCACTCTCTGGACTCACTGCACTGCATCACCATTGGTGCCAGGGCACTCTCCGGACTCACTGCAGTGCATCCCCAGTGGTGCCAGTGCACTCTTTCGAGTCACTGCAGTGCATCCCCAGTGGTGCCAGTGCACTCTCTGGACTCAGTGCACTGCATCCCCAGTGGTGCCAGTGCACTCTCTGGACTCACTGCACTGCATCCCCAGTGGTGCCAGTGCACTCTCTGGACTCACTGCACTGCATCCCCAGTGGTGCCACTGCACTCTCTGGACTCACTGCACTGCATCACCATTGGTGCCAGGGCACTCTCCGGACTCACTGCAGTGCATCCGCAGTGGTGCCAGTGCACTCTTTCGAGTCACTGCACTGCATCCCTATTAGTTCCAG